>NW_025534168.1:0-258512 GCF_020615455.1 Coregonus clupeaformis | reverse complement strand
TTTATCAAGACAGTAGCACTCACTGTTTACTTATTGAAAGACCAAAGAGAAGAGGAGTGAAGATCATGTTCACTTCTCTTACAAAATATCAAATCAAATCAAACCACATGCGCCCAATACCAGATGTAGACTTACTGTGTAATGCTTACTTACGGAGCCCCAAACCAAACAATGCAGAGTTATAAAAATGTAAGTAAGAAAAATGTGCTTGGAAAATTGTAACAATAAAATAACAATAACGAAGATATATATAAGGGGTACCAGTACCAAGTCAATGTGCAGGGTTACTTATTTTTCAGTTCCGTACATTGATCTTCAATTATTTCACCCAACCCATTTCAAAATGATAGCAAGTGTTGCATTTTTGTTGAGGCAAGGTTTATTGGGTCTTGTGGTGATAAAAGTGATAAAATAATAGATGAAGTGTGAGGCACTCAATTGACATACTTGAGTCAAAGTAAATATACCTTAATAAAATGGCTCAAGTAAAAGTTAAAAGTCACCCAGTAAAATACTAGTCTAAAAAGTATATCTGGTTTTAACATCTTAAGTACAGTGGTGGGAAAATGTACTCGTGTTCATACTTGAGTAAAAGTACAAAGTAAAAGTAAATGCTATACATCAAATTCCTTATATTAAGCAAACCAGATGACACAATGTTCTTGTTTTAAAAATTTACTGACAGACAGGGGCACACCTCCAACCTCAGACATCATTTACAAACGCCCATATTTGTGTTTAGTGAGTCCCCATGAATCAGAGGCAGTAGGGATGACAACACGTTATATAGATAGGTGCTTGAATTGAACCTATTGCTGTCCCGCCCGAGCATTCAAAATATAAAGTGTACTTTTGGGTGTCTGGGAAAATGTGGTAGTGAGTGAAATAAAAGTAGTCAAAAATATAAATAGTAAAATACAGATACCCCAAAAAATTCCTTAAGTAGTACTTTAAAGCATTTTTTTCCTTAAGTACTTTACACCCACCCAAATTTACTACTAATCATTAGTCTTTTGCCGTTCCTAATCTAAAGTGAAGTGCTATTTATACTTTATAAATACTTATAAATGTTTTTGAGTTACCATTTAATTTCTCACAAAAAAGATGGGCTGGCCATTGGTAGACATTCTTTCAGTACCTGGTAATAGAACAAGCACACAACACAGGATGTTTTAAGGAGAAATATATATTTACATGTGTGAACAACTAGCTTACTAACATTTATGTGGGAGTAATGATTAATAAAGGTGAGCAAAAGTTTGTAACAACCTTATAAAGGCCTTTTATAAATGGTTTATTATGGACCCTTCAAATAAAAGTGTTACCTAGAGGATGCTGGGCCCAGCACAGGCAGTGTGGTCCCCTGGTCTTCTGGTCCCAGTGATGCTAGGCCAGCACAGACCAGCTCCAGCTGCTGCAGCAATTAAGGGGATTGGACGTACAACGACCTGTGACCCATCCAGAACCAAGACACCCTCCGTGGGGATAGAAAAGAACGAGCATGCAAGTGAGTCTAGCACAAGACCCAGAAACAGAAATGCGTGAGATGGAGTCAGACACGGCTATTTTTCTGGTTTCTTATGAAGCCTAGAGACTGAATACCGGACAGTAGCAGCATAGATGTGTAACTGCTTGCTCCCTCAAATCTGCTGCCACCAGCCAATCAGCTGTAAAAGCCGGCTGAGCATTTTGAATTTGTAGACTCTGACGTGCTTGCTGAGGGTGCACGTATGTCTAGAATGGGACGCAAAGTCCCGTCGCCTTTCGGAACCAGGAAGTACCAGCTGTACCAACCGTCCTGGATCTTCGACATAGGAACCATTCTGATTGCCTGCTTCTGGAGACGGGAGGATATTTCCTCCCTCAAAACGGGCATGAAAAGCATTGAGCTGAGACAGACAGCTCATGTTCCGGTTCATAGCAAACCACAGAGACCGTGTGTGGGATAATAACCCTGCTCATTCCCTCCAACTTCGCTACCAACAACCACTTGCCTCCGGGCATGGGGGGCACGGCTGGCGTAGTACCCCGTTTGGAACTGTGGTAGCCAAACATGGGGGGCACTAGTTGCCACAGTAACGTTTTGTGGAGGGGTGCATTGGTCGCATAGACCCGTGCCAAGGCCCTCGCTCTGGGGGTTACCTGATTCCAGAAATTGGAAATAGGAATTGGTTGCCATAACATGATCGGGGAAAGCTAGGGTTTAGCATGATAGCCGACGTTAGCCAGGAGGCTTTTAGTGTAATTGAGACAAGCTAGCCTCTTTGACCGCAGTATGGTCCGTTGAATAACCAAACAACTTAACACTACGTGCACTACAACAAGAAAGCTAACCAAGCAACTCCACCGTGGGGAAGCGGCGGAATACTAGTAATACTAGTTAGGCTTTTGCGAGTTAGTCAACACTTTTCTAGCACACTATGCAAAAAGGCTAGCCCGGTTCTCAAAGTCTACGTATGACCGGGATCACAGAGCTGGGACCGGACCCTTCATCAACAAGTCTAGGAAGAAAGGCAATCGGTACTTGCCCGAGACAGGCTACACAGCGCCCAGGCAGCAGACAAGACATTTGCTTCGACCAAAGACCCAATCCATCTCTGCATCCCGCCACTTGGACACAGCCAAGGTATCCGCATCGAGGAGAGGAAGTCACTATTGGAAACACCAAGGCCCCTCAAGAATGCTACGATTGTCAAGAGAACCTGCGCCCATTACTAGGGAAACAGTGCCGCTGCCCGGGGCAAGCCACTTTTACCAGCACGTCCCCTAGTCCCCAATACATCAAACTGATTTGAGTGAGAGCAGCCGAGGCATGTACAGAGCCGAGACATACAAGGTTGCGACCCCCAACCCGGCTTGTTAGCCTTTTCGTTGCAATTGCGTTAGCCATCTTACTCATTGCTACAAGCCAGGCCAAGCAATCCGAAGAATAACTTAGTGGTTTGTAGTTAACCAGGAGAACAAATCCAAACTCCAGCACACAATGTCCAGGGGGTGAGCCAGCTCTACCACAAAGGGACAGTTACAGTTGTGCAGAAGGGACATTCTGAACTTTTGAAGACGGAGCCTAGGCGCTATGACGACAAAGAGATTGACTTGACTTTACTTAATGGATACCCAAGATTTACTCAACCAAACACACCATAAGTCTATTTTTTTCATCACTTTTTACTTTTTCAAGACCTCATACACCTTACATCAATATAAGTGCAACACGTCTATCATTTGGAAATGGATTGAGGTGAAATAAATGAAGGATCAAATATTCGAGACAATATTTCCTAAGAGAAGTGAACATTATCTATAATACGTTCCACTCTTCTCTTTGGTCTTTCAATTAGTAAACGGCAGGTGGTGCTGCTGTCTTGATAAAGCCACAATCTGGAGTTTTGTGTTTTAGCCCAGATGATAGCCACATTAGCTCAGGGATGGGGATGGAGATAGGTGACATTACGAGCATGGATACTGCAATAATACAAAAACAATGAATATATTTGCGGTCAAAACTACAAAATGTGTACACATTGGCGTTTCATTGTTGATTGAAACTAACCAATAACTGCATCTGTTCTACGCTTGATAAAAAGCACCCTATAGCCATATGGTGGTGCAGAATCTATCATTGTTTGTGTCTAAAGAAGGGAAGTGGACTTGTTGATGTGTCTGTGGTTGATCAAAAAGACCTCTCTGTGGTGAGTGCTTTACAAAGACCTCATCACAAAGACCAAGATGCACTAGCATCATTAAGACAGGTAGAAGCTAGAAAACAGCGAACCACTTCCTCCTCAGCTCTCAAGGTCCATTATCAACTAGGGTCAACCCAGTCAAAGGAGGGTCACTTTGGTTTGATTAAGTTTTATTTTGTTCCTCTACTGAGGGAGTAACGTTGTATTGACGTCACTAACTCTGTAGTCGGTCTGAGCGGGCAGTGTCGGGTCAACGTTTGGTTCTGCAGTTGGTTAGTATGTGTGGAAGTGTATCCAGACTTGCTCTGCTTCTAGTGCTGTGGGGTCTGTTCACAGCTGTTGACGTGTAAGAAAGATGTATCCCGATGATCTATTTAATTTGGACCCTAGCCCTAAACATTACAGGAGTGATTACAGGAGTTGACCTACACAGTAATAAGCACACTGTATTGTAAAGTGTAACCAAATTGTTCACTACCGTTTTAATGCAGTTAGTCAATAAAATAAACTTTCCTTTTTTACTTCACTACCAGTAGCTACTCATACTCTTGATATTTGTATTTATTTATCACAAACAACAACACAAAACAAAATGTCAACTATACAAACATTCTCTAAGATGGTCAACATAACATTTCCAAATTCTGTCAAATATGTCTGGTTTATGTTTGATTTTGTAAGTCTAATGTGATGTAGCTAGATAGTTCAATCCTCCAGTTTGTTATTGAGGGTGGGTACGGGGCTTTCCAGTTGATGGCTTTTACATTTCTTTGCAGCAATTAGACCTAGATTACAAAACCTTCTCTGATATTGATCACCAATATTTACATTTCCCAACAAACATAATCGTGAGATGAATGGATATGAATTGCTAGACAGAATGAATTGATAGGCACAATACATTATCCCAAAATGGTGTCAGTTTGTCACAGGATCACAGCATATGTAATAGGGTTCCTTTATGCTTTTGCATCTCTAACGAGGAGATGTGACATTTCTGGGTGCGTTACATACATTCTGGCAGGAGTGTAGTAAGTCCTATGAATTATCTTAAATTGCAGTAGTTCATGTCTTAAGTTGTAGGAGCAGATATGAACATTTTCATATATTCTCATCAAGTTCTTCATTTAGATCTGTTTCCCATTTGTTCCTTATAGGTTCTGAGTCATCAGGTAGAATTTCAATCAACCCTTGATATAACTTGGCAATCAACTTCTTTGCGTAGCTAGCTTACTTTCAGCATTTTTCTAATGCTAGATGCCTTAGGTTCATCCAGGATTTTGTTGAAGCGATTGAATATGATTTCTGGAGTTGTGAGAACATAAAGAAATCGGCCCTTGGATAATGTAATTGATTGAATGACAGTAGAGATCCATCATAGTAAACATGTTCAAAATTCATGATGCCACTTTGGGGAGCAGGACTTAAAAGGTGTCGGGATGCTGGAGGTAAGGTGGGGTTATTCCAAATGTGTGCCTGGCAATATTGGTTCTTTCCACCTCATGAATTTATATTGCCCCAAATACGAATGGAATTGAGACTCATTGCATTGTCTGTTTTTTCCTTCAATGCCTTGGACCCAAGTAGTGAATATATTTTAGATCATCTACGGTTTTACATTTGTGGCTTCGAATACTCTTCCATGCCACAAGGATATTTTGCTGTCTATTTATATTAGTGAACACAGTTGTGCAGCCCAGTAATACGATCCTTCATATGAGGTAGTCCAAGACCTCCAGCTTTATAGAAGTGGAAAACAGTCAATTTTACTCTCGAGGTCTTTCCATTACAAATAAAGTTGGAGAGCAGGCCATTTATTTTATTTAAAAGGTTGGATGGAATTGAAACGGGCAAGGCCTGGAATAAATACATCAACCTTGGTAATATAATCATTTTAAATATGTTGACCCTACCTAACATAGAGATAGGGAGAGATCCATCTCTGAACATCAGAATCAATTCCTATCTATTAAAGGAGAGTAATTGATTTTATATATCTCCTCCAGACTGCATGGTATCAGTTCACCCAGGTATTTCATACGTGTCTTTGCCCATTTCACTGTTCTGTATTAACAATGGATCATTATCTTTCTTTTTGAAGGAGGTGATTGTAGCCAAACATAGTGGACTGGGGAAGTTTATTTTCTCTAGAGCTGCTGTGAGCATAAGTAACATAAGCTTTAGTAATTTGGGATGAAAGTGTCTATAAAATTCCACTGGGAATCTATCATTACTAGGAGATTTCCCAATCTGTAGATTATTGATTGCCTCCAACAGTTCACCAGGGGTAATATTTTATCCATATTCATTTTCTCTGGTTCACTCATAATTGGTCAAATGGCCTTATTAAGGAAATTGTCTATATATTTCTTTGAACTTTTGTTTTTGGATTGATACAGTTTGTGATAAAATATTTTAAAGACTGAGTTAATTTCCCGGATGGATCCATTGTTATGCTACCATCTGGGGTTCCAATGCTATGGATGGTTCATTCCTCTTCCTCTTTCTTAATTTGCCAAGCAAGGCATTTCCCTGCACTTTCACCTCGCTCAACATATTGTTGCTTGGATTTCATGGCAGCAATCTCTGCAGAGGGTGTGCATTTATTGTGATTATATTCAAGCTTCAAAGTGTTCAACTGTTAAAGGGTGTCAACATGTTCTATCTAAACGTTGTTTTCTTTCTAAGTCGTGGATTTTCTGTTCTAGTATTTCTAATTCTTTATGGGTCTTCTTTTTCTTCTGTGAAGAGTAAGACATGATACAACCTCTCATGTATGATTTAAGAGCTTCCCAGACAACAGTTGGGCATACTTCATTGTCTACATTGATTTCCAAAAACATGTCTATCTGTGTGTTGCGAAATGAGGTAAACTCCTTATCTCCAAGAAACATTGTGTTGGATCGCTAGGTCTTTGCTTTTGGCATAGGAGGTTTGACCTTAAACGTGAAAGAAAATGGGCTATTGTCCGTAATTATTCTAGGAAGTATTTACATTCAGAAACACAGTCAATTAAAGCAAAGTTTACAATAAAAAAAGTAAATGATTGAATATGAGTTTTGGACGTGTGAGTAATAGGGAGTATTGTCTTTCAGTTGGATGTTTATATCTCCACAGTTCACACAGACCATCTCTTTGATGTTGTGGTTTAATACCTTAGACATGTTAGGAAGACCATATAGTTTAGTCGATGACTTGTCTAGAGTTACATCCCGTACACAGTTAAACCCCCATTTAATATTACCTTTACATTGAGAGTAGTTTTAGTATAAGTTCATTAATGAACTTTGGGTCGTCATCATTTGGGCAATAGCTCAGTAAAGTTACTTTTCTTGTGCCAGGTTTCCTTTTACCATTAAGAAAACGTCATTTTGGGTCTGTAGTAATTTCTGTAGACTGAAATGGGGACTTTTTATCAATGAGAATTGAAAGTACTACTCATGCTCAATCAAACTGATCTCATTAAACAATATACTCACAATCTGTTTCCCTTCGTGTTTACAGTAACTCGAGAGGAAAACATTGGAGACCGGAGGAGCAGATGCCACTCTTCTCTGCCCAAACCAAAAAATCACTAACATCAGTATTGTAGTATGTAAAAAAATAGAATGATGAGTGAGGGTAATGAGTGTAGAGTCTCACAAGACTTTGAGAAAGATCAAACCAACAGCACTTGTGACCCCAGAGTCACACTACAGATAGAGAATAACAGAGTGTTTCTACACATCACCAACATACAACCATCTGATGAAGGGAACTACACCTGTGATTGTACATATGACGAAGGCAATGCTGAAATAAACATACATATTTCTGTCAATGGTAAGTGTTTAATCATTTTAAAATGAACTTCAGCATAATGTTATTACCACATATTTAGTGGAATGCACGTCATGTGCAAAAGTACCTTCAATATGTAATATGTATTTGGCTTACCTTTATGTTCTGTGAGTGTTTTGTTGTCTTGTTTTTTAACGTCTGTCATAGAAGTTACATCTGACAGAACTGAGAGAATCTCTGTAGTCACAATATTGGATTTTCTCATCAATACATGTAATAATGTCTTAAAATGGAGACTGTGGACAACACAATGACTTCATGTAAATGAACAAGATGGCGGAAGAGACACATATAAGATCATAATATATATTTTTCCTTTCTCAGGAACCCAAGTGCAAGAGGCCACAGACAACAGTCTCTCTTCTATTTTGGGATGATAACAGGGCGTTGCAGCATGTGTCGCTGTCCTGGTGTTTGGTGGCATAATCATGAGGAAAATTCATCTCAGGTAAGATAATATAAAAAATAGTTGCTGTCATGACTATTTGTCAGCTTTTGGTATTTGAATAATTACTTGGAAGCACTGTAGTAAAAATGGTGCATTCAGAGTACTGAATTGGTGTCTAAGGGTTCGATAAAATAATGTATGTGCTAAATGTAAGTCGCTCTGGATAAGAGCGTCTGCTAAATGACTAAAATGTAAATGTAAATGTAAGAAATACATGCAATGCTCTGAGTTCAGGTGGGCCTTCACTCTTCAGCAAACAAAGGGGAAAGGAGGGGTGCTCAACAACAATGACGAAAAGCATGAAAAGGGCTGACCAGGAAAAACATCCAAAAGGACTAATTCCAGGCAGAAAGGAGTTGGAGCACTCAACAAGAAAGGGAGAAATTGATTGATTTTAGCTCACTTTAATCCATTGGATAGGATGAGAACTTGTGACTGTTCAGTGCTCCAACTCCTTTCTGCCTCGAATTAGTCCGTTTGGAAGTTGTTCTATATAAGCCCTTCACATGCAATGCTATATATCTACTGAGACATTTTTAAATACCTAAACACCATGTATAACACACAGGCTACTTGACATACTTTAAGTCTGACTCGATTCGTTTTGTACTGATCACTACCCAATAGGCAACATTTTGAATCAATGTTGTTTACACTTAATTTCAACAAAAAAATGTAATGTGATGACAACGTGGGACTGATTGGATTTGCAAAAGTAATCAATCTAAGGGAATTTCGTATTTTTTTTTTCACCCTACTTTTAACCTAAATCCAATAACATGGTGAAATGTTTTGCTGAATTCCATGTTGCATCACGTTAGTTGACAACTCCAACCAAAATGTAAATCGAAACTAGGCTAGATGTTCAACTGATATGTGACCAGTGAGTACTTTCCAAAAACTGCACTTTGTTGTGGCTTCTCACTTCTCATTTCCTGTCAAAAACAAGTGTGGTGAAAAAACACATACACTGCACACAATCATTTTGCTCTGAAAAATGTGCTTTGTAAAACATGTTTCATTTGGTGCTATGTTAATTCAATCTTGTTATTTTTTGCTCAACAGGAGAACACAGCTACAAGTGTCTGGAACCGTCAACGAGGTGCCACAACACTACTTGTTGTTGCTTGTTAGTCAGATGAAGGCATCTGGGTCCTCATTTATAACTGTTGCGTACATTTCACACAAAATATCTGCGTGCGTCATTTCTGAAAAGACTGCACACGTACAAAAATATTGAGATTTATAAACTAGGCGGATGCCATACATACGCATGTTTCCCGTTATAAATCAGACCCATCCTGAACCTTTTCGCACATGAACGAGCATTACAATCCGCCTGAAAAACGACCATCATATTTACCTTCTATGTTGATAATAACGCCCGTTTTAGCTGTGTACTGGAAGTATTGGAATTAAACCATGGCAGTTTCTAAATAGCAATGGCGAGCTTTATCAAATGTCTCTGGCAGAATGTTGTAAACGTTTACAGTGACATTTGCTGTATCTGACAATTTCTGAAAGAAAAAAAACCATTGCAAATTGTTGTGGACCTCTAAACAGATTGTTTGAATTCAATAATGTTTTGCATTCACTTTTTAATATGCTGCACTGCCCGTGAATTCTGAAACATTGTCTATTCGGAAAGAAATGACAACTACAGTATACGCCTGCTTACAGTGGTAGCCTACACACTTCAATACAAAAAAATCAACTGTCTGTTCTTCTGTTAAATTCAACTGTTATAAACCGCGCTTCCTTTCAGTTGCATAGAGCAACAACTTGATATTATAGCCTCATAGGCACAAGTAAATGGTAATTTATGTTATGGCTACTTTAGGAATATGAACTCATCATGGCCAAAAAAGGTAAGGAATCTATTCTACAGTGGTTATGACTATAATTGGAGAAATTTGACAGTGCAGTATTCAGACACAAACGTCAATGGAAAAGGTGAACCGAAATGAATCTGTCCTACTGTTAAACTGCACTGATCGGATCGCATAGAGCAAAATAGTTGAAATAGCTTATCTATTTACTACTGTGAAGTGGGTCTAATTACATTTATGTTTTAGTCATTTAGCAGACGCTCTTATCCAGAGCGACTTACCGTAGTGAGTGCATACATTTTCATACTGGTCCCCCGTGGGAATCGAACCCACAACCCTACCAACTGAGCTACATGACTTAAATAACAGATGGCATTAATGGTAGCCTATCTTAACTTGTTGTAGGCTTATAGGCTATGAAACCATCACGGTCAGAAACGGTGAGGAGATTATTCTGCAATGACCATGGAAATTAGATAAATAGGAAAATATGTATTTTTCTAACTAGAAAAGGACATTTACTGAAGTAAATGTGGTGTGCTTGCTAGTCTTGAAGTATTTATGCTTGTGAAATAGTAGTAGTAGTGACAGCAGTAGTAATGTTAGTAGTAGCAATTGTAGTCATAGGTTTTCATAGGCTCTGTGTTAGTTATAGTGACCTACTTTGGGGTGGTTTGTAGGTGTGGAGTTATTCTAGTGGGTTATAGTGGGCTAGCATTGTAGGCTAGAGTGAGTACTATATAATCATAAGCCATATAATGGGTTTTAAAGCTCTCAAAATGTTTTAGTTTGAACATTCTGAAAGTTTTGTGGCAGTGATTTCAGTTTTGAGTGCTGAAGCCTGCATTCCCCAATGTTATAGCTTTATAGTTTATGAAGTAAGAATGATATCAAAAATCTGTGTTAAAGGCACCTACGTTTTTGTCAGTCTGCACATGTCATCTGTTGGGGTGGTGTTTGTAGCTGTGGTCAGTAGTTGTGGTCAGTAGTTGTGTGGTTGTGTTGTAGGTTATTTTGGCCCTACAAGTATGGATCTGGTCAGTAGTTGTGGTCAGTAGTTGTAGTCAGTAGTTGTGTGGTTGTGGTCAGTAGTTGTTGTCAGTAGTTATGTGGTCAGCATTTGTGTTGTTCTGTTGCTGGTTCTTTGGGCCCTACAGTATGGATGTGGTCAGTAGTTGTGGTCAGTAGTTTTGTGGTTGTGGTCAGTAGTTGTGGTCAGTAGTTTTGTGGTTGTGGTAAGTAGTTGTGGTTCAATAGTTGTGGTAAGTAGTGGTCAGTAGTTGTGGTCAATCGGTTTGGTCGTAGTTGTGTTTTGTGTGGTTGTGTTGTAGGTTCTTTGGGCCCTACAGTATGGATGTGATCAGTAGTTGTGATCAGTAGTTGTTGTGTGGTTGTGGTCAGTAGTTGTTATCAGTAGTTATGTGGTCAGTAGTTGTGTGGTTGTGGTCAGTAGTTGTGTTGTTCTGTTGCTGGTTCTTTGGGCCCTACAGTATGGACGTGGTCAATAAGTTGTGGTCAATCGTTTTGGTCAGTAGTTGTGTGTTTGTGGTCATTAGTTGTGTGGTCAGTAGTTATCTGGTTGTGGTCAGTTGTTGTAGTATGTGGTCAATCATTTTCTGGGTGTGGTCAGTATTTGTGGTCAGTAGTTGTGTGGTCAGTAGTTGTGTGGTTGTGGTCAGTAGTTGTGGTCAGTAACTGTATGGTTGTGGTCAGTAGTTGTGTGGTCTGTAGTTGGGTGGTTGTGGTGAGTAGTTGTGGTCAGTCGTTTTCTCTGTGTGGTCAGTAGCTGTGGTCAGTAGTTGTGGTCAGTGGCTGTGTGGTTGTGGTCATTAGTTGTGGTCAGTAGTCGTGTGGTCAGTAGTTCTGAGGTTGTAGTCAATAGTTATAGTCAGTAGCTGTGTGGTTGTGGTCAGTAGTTGTGTGGTTCAGTAGTTGTGTGGTCAGTAGTTGTGGTCAGTGGCTGTGTGGTTGTGGTCAGTAGTTGTGGTCAGTAGTCGTGTGGCCAGTAGTTCTGAGGTTGTAGTCAATAGTTATAGTCAGTAGCTGTGTGGTTTTGGTCAGTATTTGTGTGGTCAGTAGTTTTGGTCAGTATTTGTGTGGTTGTGGTCAGTAGTTGTGTGGTTGTGGCCAGTAGGTGTGTGGTCAGTAGTTGTGTGGTCAGTAGTTGTGTGGTCAGTAGTTGGGGTCAATACTGGTCAGTCATTTTGTGGTTGTGGTCAGTAGCTGTGGTCAGTAGTTGTGGTCTGTAGTTTGGGGTTGTGATCAGTAGTTGTGGTCAGTAGTTGTGTGGTTCTGGTC
The DNA here is from genome assembly GCF_020615455.1 of Coregonus clupeaformis. NCBI lineage: Eukaryota > Metazoa > Chordata > Actinopteri > Salmoniformes > Salmonidae > Coregonus > Coregonus clupeaformis. The sequence continues at coordinate 246,411 of NW_025534168.1, read as the reverse complement.
AGTTGATGTGGTCAGTAGTTGTGGTCAGTGTTCTGTGATTGTGATCAGTGTTCTGTGATTGTGATCAGTGTTCTGTGATTGTGGTCAGTAGTTGTGGTCAGTCGTCGTGGTCAGTAGTTGTGCTCAGTAGCTGTGTGGTTATGGTCAGAGGTTTTGTGGTTGTGGTCAGTTGCTGTGGTCAGTAGTTGTGGTCAGTAGTTGTGGTCAGTATTCTGTGGTTGTGGCCAGTAGCTGTGTGGTTGTGATCAGTGGTTGTGTGGTTCAGTAGTTGTGGTCAGTGGCTGTGGTCCGTAGTTGTGGTCAGTAGTTGTGTGGTCAGTAGTTGTGTGGTTGTGGTCGGTAGTTGTGTGGTCATGGTCAGTTGTTGTGTGGTTGTGGTCAGTAGCTGCGTTCTCAATATCACGAAAGGGGTCGATTTTGGGCCCTTGTTTTGATTAATCTTGCTGTATTTACTGTATTGATATTATTTATTGTATGTCCACAGGGCTCCCTTGAAAATGAGACCCTGGTCTCAATGCTGACCCACCCTGTATAAATAAAAGTAATAAATAAATAAAAATATATTGATTGCTATGGTTCTCATTCAAACCTGGTTAATTTATGAAAATTTTAAATGGTTATAGCTCAAAAAGTATACACAGCATCAAAAATCCTTTGACAAGCAATCTAAGTTGAGGCAGTCTGGAAGTTGGTTTCTTTTTAATAGCTTAAATCGTTTAAACTTTAGAGCGAGCGAAATAAATATAATAATAATAGTAATAATAATTATAATAAGAGTATGTAAGAAATCTAGAGTTGTGCTTTGCTGGGCAAGCACACCTAATTATTTTAGAATGCAAATATAAAATAAATAGATTTTCGCGCTTCTAATTAACTGCAAATGGTTGCATCTTGTTATTATATTTTGCTACCCATTTTATTATTCTGAATCAGAGTGTCATCATATATTCCTCCACAAGGCTACTAGTACAAGTCTCCCGAGTGGCGCAGTGGTCTAAGGCACTGCATCGCAGTGCTAGCTGTGCCACTAGAGATCTTGGTTAGAATCCAGGGTCTGTCGTAGCCGGCCGCGACCAGGAGACCCATGGGGCGGCGTGCAATTGGCCCAGCGTCTAGGGTAGGGTAGGGAATGGCCGGCAGGGATGTAGCTCAGTTGATAGAGCATTCAGTTTGCAACACCAGGGTTGTGGGTTCGATTCCCACAGGGGGTAGGAAAAAAATAAATGTATGCATTCACTAACTGTAAGTCGCTCTGGATAAGAGCGTCTGCTAAATGACTAAAATGGAAATGTAAGCTACATATGCCTTCTTGCAATGCAGTACCTCAACCACTAGAAACTGTGTGTACGCATGGTCTAAAGTTAGCGGGAGAACTCCACATTCTCACGTGAAGATCAGTTTTTATAAACGGAAACGGGCGCATGCATGTTTTGGGGGAAATTTTGTGCGTACGCAACGTTTATAAATGAGGCCCCTGCAGACTAGGCTCTTTTACATTTTCAATTGAATTTTCCACAGCCCCATGTGAGATTTTCCAGTGTAATATGGTGACTATAGTTAATGTCTTTGTAGGAGGAGCAACAGGACATTCCCAGCACGTTCACAGGGAGAGACAATGGGCTTTACTCAACTCTCCAGCTGCCGCATCCTAACCCCTGACCCTCAGGCACCGTTGACCAATGACCAGATGACATTAGACACCTTCTAGTAACAGCTAGCTATAAAGCTCTATGGTAGAGTGGTAGATATACATTTACTGTGAATATTTTGATTACTGAAAATGCAAAAACAAATTCCTGTCTGAATTGCCAAATATCAGCCTCTCCTTTACTGTAGATCTTCTGTGGTTGTTGTAAATATCAACACTGTATGCAGGCTGCACATCTGTTATGGAAATACAATTGTATTATACATGTCTCAAAATTATAGCTGTTCTGTTGTTGTTTGCGGATAGAACAAAGCTTTTTCTGTGGAGATCATATGATCCCAAAATCATAAACGTTTCCACCAGGTGTTAGTATACTGTTGTAAAAGACTAATATTTTCCTGTCATAAACATTAATGGAGAAATCAGTAAAAGTCCCAACTGCCACTGTATTCAAACTGTATCTAGAAAACAGAATATGAATGTAGACCTGTTTTATAGTTTTCTGTTTACTATATATGCCTGGCTACATGAATTAGGCTACATGTTTAAGTGCATATGTTAATAAATAAATAAATTAACTGTTTTTCCAACAAACAAAAAAAGTAAAAAAACATGTACGCATGCTGTAGCCTATGTACTTCTGTGGATGCAAGGCCAGTCTATTAAAAGCATGAGATAACTGTTTCATGGTGGCAGCTCCTTTGTTTCCTTCCTGCACATCACAGTTAGCCTGACTACCCATCCACATCACAGTTAGCCTGACTACCCATCCACATCACAGTTAGCCTGACTACCCATCCACATCACAGTTAGCCTGACTACCCATCCACATCACAGTTAGCCTGACTACCCATCCACATCACAGTTAGCCTGACTACCCATCCACATCACAGTTAGCATGACCACCCATCCACATCACAGTTAGCATGACTACCCATCCACATCACAGTTAGCCTGACTACCCATCCACATCACAGTTAGCCTGACTACCCATCCACATCACAGTTAGCATGACCACCCATCCACATCACAGTTAGCCTGACTACCCATCCACATCACAGTTAGCCTGACTACCCATCCACATCACAGTTAGCCTGACTACCCATCCACATCACAGTTAGCCTGACTACCCATCCACATCGCTCCGGCCAAACACAACGCCCCCTAGCGTTTCTTCTCCACCATGAGTCTGGATTTGCTTTCCTCCCCGACGTCTTAAGAATGTGAAAACATTCTGACAATTCTGATTGGTCCCAGAAACTGATGTGTTGGGCCAGAGCTAGCCTACATGAATCACGTCATTGGCTTTGATACTCTGATTGGTTAGAGACGTTCCAATTGCTGGTTAATTTATTTTGTACAATACCCCTCATTTTGACGTCAGCACAAATTATTTCTAGTATGGCAGTTTCAGACTGAATGTATGGAGCGATCGATAGAGCAGCGGAATTAAATGCACGAAATGTCGTCAGGCAACATCTCATGAATAATAATGCAGCCCTTACCTTTTTGAATTATTTAACAAAAGTATTTAGCAAAAGTGAAATTTCAAAAACATAGCCAATGTAGACAACTAAAACATATACAAATTATTAATACAACATTTAAATAAATAAAAAACACTTATACCAGCAGCTGAAACTAATATGAAAAGGGCACAGCCAGGGATTAACCCTATTAAGCTAAGGCTCAAGTAAAGAGAGTGTGACAGACAGAATAGAATAGAATAGAATGAGGGTTGCAAAGTTACCGGAATCTTCAAAAAATGTTGTAATTAACAGGTAATCTATGGCAATCAATGGTAACTTTGGTAATTTATACTTGAATAACGTTGGAAAAAATTTTTCAAATTCGTTTTTTATATCTGTGTCCATATTGTCCATGAGTGTCTAGTGGATAGATCATATGGTTCAAGAGAAAATAGCCTAATTAATGAGAAAAGCATCTAATCAACAACTGCATTATTTTTTATTAACTCTGCAACTATTCCAGCTGTTGACTTTTTTCACAACTGACACCAGTTTGGCGCCAAAACATTTTACAACAAAGACATACTGTAAATTACATTAAAATGTGTAAAAATATATGAAGGATATCTCATCCTGAAACCCTCATATTAAACACCAATGGTATTCACTAAATTTATGGTTTATATTTAGGTTAATGTTTTACATGCTTTTCTTCTATTTTTTATATATTGGATATATTTTACATGTGACTGTAAGGCCACACAGAGGGCCAGAGATAATTACAGTGGTAAGGCCACACAGAGGGCCAGAGATAATTACAGACAGTGATAAGGCCACACAGAGGGCCAGAGATAATTACAGAACATACAGTGATAAGGCCACACAGAGGGCCAGAGATAATTACAGCTCAGTGATAAGGCCACACAGAGGGCCAGAGATAATTACAGACTGATAAGGCCACACAGAGGGCCAGAGATAATTACAGTAACATGTGATAAGGCCACACAGAGGGCCAGAGATAATTACAGATGTTAAGGCCACACAGAGGGCCATAGATAATTACAGTAGTGATAAGGCCACACAGAGGGCCAGAGATAATTACAGACATGTGATAAGGCCACACAGAGGGCCAGAGATAATTACAGACATGTGATAATCAGAAATACCCAAAAAAGCTCATTAGATGTCATCTTATAAAATTCCCACCCAAAACTTGAAATTTACCAAAATTCTGGTAGTTTACTGGTAAACGTCGAAAGTTTCCAGTAATATACCCTTCGTTTTGAAACCTTAAATAGACTAGAATATAAAAATATATAAAAAATTCCAGAAGGAACTTCAGTTGTGGCACGTCACATAAGATAAAGATTTAAAGTAAACATATAAACAGCAACACACATGACAGATACCAATGCTTACAAGGTATATACAAGATAAACATGAGTAAAAAATACATAATGTCATTTAAAAGCTGTACTGATGCCGTCTCTCTTGGTTTTAAGAGGTCAAAACCTGATTCTGTTACCTGATGGCAGTACTGCATATTGATTGTTCAGTGGAAGTGTCCAATAAGATTGATTTTCCCCTCGTACGTGTGTGATCTCTGTAAATGTCTCAGAGAGCCTTATGGTGGTCTCCCTACAATCTTTAAACTGACCTGCACAACTCTCCCTAGGCCCTAGAGTATCATGACCTGAGCCAAACCAGGCAACTAAGCTAACTGTTATGACAGGCTCAATACAACATCTTTAAAAAAGGACTGCTTTTAAAATAGGGATTGATTGTCACAGACTTTTAAAGATAAAATAACATGAACCAGATTAGTCAATAATGATAAAGGTGTGTGTGTGGCAGTGTGAGTAGTCACTCAGTAGTCATTGAAAATGTTCCTGAGAGAGAAAAGAGGGGGAAAGAAAATTGTCATATTTCAATTGGATGAATACACTGGTCATTATGAGGTAGAGGTTTTCTTCTGTACACAGTCCAGTAATAAGATGGTCTGACAGCCATTGTGACAAAACACAGCAGAACAGGTATTAACATGCAGCTGAGTGCATGGATGCAGACAACATGACCACCACAACAGTACATCATTTCAGAGCTTCTTCCTGAAGAAGAGAGACTACAGCAGACAGTGAGAGTGAAGATGGAAACCTACCTCTTTACAGCCTCCTGAGCTGGTTGCATCCTGCACTTGTCTGACGAGCTGAGGGATTGTATGCTGAAACAAAAGAGGACATTTTTGAGTTATGTTTAAATTTTTGTTTTTTTGTAATTTATACTAAAAGCTTTTGTAACATTCTCAATATCGTCTGTTTCACGCTTTCTATCGGGATAATCAAATAAAGTTGTAAAAATACTCACATGTGTGACGGACTGGAGCTTGGTGTGAAAGAGATCAAAACAGACAATGTACCGGCAGGAAACATACACCACAGAAGTACATTTCCAAGTTTAATTCCAAAGTTTCTTTCTCAATGAGAGAGATTACAGAAGACATGAAGAGGCTATGAAAGTATGAGAAGGTCAACCTACTTCTTAGTCGTCCTACGCTTGGTTGGTGAGCTGGTTGGTGAGCTGGTTGACGAGTTTGACCTGAAAAAACAAAATTTATATTTTTTAGTTATAATTATTTTTTACCTTAAAAAGCTTTTAAAATGTGGAAGAGATACTCACAATTGTGATGGACTGGAGGTGTGACATTGAAATAAATCAAAATGTACAATGTACAAACAAGAACCACATAATCGGATTCATTATTATTTTATTACAATTATTTAATCTTGAAGAATGCGTTTAAACCAGCATAGCACAGTCTCAGAAAATGTAATTGTCATGTTTCATGTTTTCTTTCAAAAAGGTTTCAATCATGACCCCTTAAATGTTCTTTAGAATGAGCATCTTACTGTTTGGATGGTGGTGGTGTCTTTAAGGGAGTTCTGCTGGTTTCAGGGTCAGTTACTGGGGGTTTTCTACATCAAATTAGATATCAACTGGTAAACATCTGGCAGACAAATCACATATTATATTCATAGTAACTGTTTTCATTTTCAAGGTAATATTTTGAATCTCTACCTGGACGAGGTCTCTTTTATCCTCTTTAGCAGCAACACTAATACACAGATTACAGCAATGAGACACATTGAACCCAACACTGAACAAACCACTGTATCTGTGAATGACAGAGATGACAAGAGAAGACAGAGGTGAAATTCACAGGTACACTACACCTGAAAGTTAAATCATAAAAGATCAAAAATAGTAGGTTGACTATGACTTGTCATTATTAGAATAACAGCCATTTACCACTGATCCAGTCATCATCAGAGACCTGAGATTGACCTAGTATAGAAATACACAGACAGTACTTCATCATGAACACAGGAAGTACTTCATCATGAACACTGGCAGTACTTCATCATGAACACTGGCAGTACTTCATCATGAACACAGGCAGTACTTCAAATCAAATCAAATCAAATGTATTGTCACATACACATGTTAAGCAGATGTTATTGCGGGTGTAGCGAAATGCTTGTGTTTCTAGCTCCGACAGTGCAGTAATATCTATCAAGTAATATCTAACAATCTCACAACATTTACCCAATACACACAAATCTAAGTAAGGAATGGAATTAAGAATATATAAATAAATATATGGACAAGCAATGTCAGAGCGGCATAGACTAAGATACTTCATCATGACATCATGTTCCTGATCATGTCAATATATTACACATTGATCTATATACATTTCTCACCAGTAATTGAAGCTTGATCACTAGCTGGAATCACCATGGAAGCATTATTGGTGACATCACTGAAGGACAGTGACACAACACACCTAACCTCTTTGTCAGTTAGACTGGCCACTGCCACTGTTGCAGTAGTTGTCACAGTGATAGTTCCATTGGGATGGGTGACATCGACCGTGGTGGAATGTTCTATCATCATGTCATCCCAGGTCACTATAGGAGCAGGTCGTCCAGTAGCAGAACAGGACAGAGTGGTGTGACTGTTGTTGGTTTGTGTGATGAGGAGTGAGGGTCCATACAGCTCCTATAGAACAACAACAGACACAGATCACAGTGAATGTAAATACTATAATGTTTTCATTTACACATTTACTGATACTAAATGTCCATTTTGATTGTTTGCAAGACTTTGGATGTATGATCTGATGAAATGGCTGCCTGAAGTTCTGAAGAAGTTGTTCTGGGTCAGTCATTTACAGTACATTATGTTATCAGTTTTCACCATTGACTTGGAGGCAGGTCGTTCCGCTGATTGGTCCATCTGGAAAGGTGTTAAACAGACACTTGTAGCAGGACTCATCTCCTCTTGACACTCCTCTGATGATGATAGAGCAGTTCTGCAGACCCTCGTCTTCAAACTCCACTTTCCCCTTAAAAGGTGGGTTGACATTAGGACCGCGTTTACTGTAGGTGGCCACATTTTCATTCGCCCCTGGTGTCACTTTTTGCCAGGTGACTTGCCGCACGTCTTTGGTTTTCATGAGCTCACAGTTTAAGACTGCATCTTCTCCCAGGGTTGCTGTGACAACCTGCTGTGTTCTCACCAACTGAGAGAGCCCTGCATTAAGACAGACACAATAGTTCTTAGACACTAATAGTACTCGGAATGGTCAGAAGGGGGAGTACGGAGATAAGGGAAGTCCAGTCTAGGAGGGAGGAAGTGATGGCACCTGTTGTAAAACTATCAATTTCAGGATAGAATATACATGATATGTGCATAAGGGCACAGCACACATCAACATTAAAGTACCCATTAGAGCGACATCAATCATTGCATACAGTAAGAGTATTGAGCTGCAGATTCAATATGAAATCATGCATTTACTGTAGTGAAATGAATTGGTTTGTCAACAGTTAACACACAATTCGCATGCACACACTGACAGACAGACAGACAGTTATGTATATAAACACTAGATGTGTTTCCTCCGAAGAGGGAGGGTGATGGATTGGACTACTTCTATTTATAAATAAAAACATGAGACTAGATGATGTTTTGAAGCCACTGCGCCGCCATTTTTGTACTCCTCGACCACTGTTTAAAACGTTTTGGAAGATATAGAAATGCATTTATTAATGTCTAGATTTGTTTACAGACACCTTAGTGCATAGCTCAGCTCAATGATTTTCAAGTATGTCATACACTCCTGTTTATGTTTTTATGTATATGTTGAATTAGTCAACTTTACCGATGAAATCTGATCAAACACTGTATAGCCTCAAAACATTTATTTTTATTATCATAGATGGTAGGTCCTTGCTTCCATTTCTCTGTCTATGAATTTAAGTGGTTACATTAGCCTCAGTCTAGTAGTACCCTCTAGTGGCTTGAAGCCTCATGTATCTTGTTCTAGTTCTGTGAAACCAAAACGCGTCATGCTGTGCCCAGCCTTTGTCTTACTACTTTTTGCTAATAAATACAAATTATTTAACAATTCAGAGTTTGTAGCTATTTACCCATGCAACAAGAAGATTGAGCTACAGCTTCAATATGACATGTATTTAGTGTTGTGAAATAAACAGGTTTGTCAACAGTTGTGAAAGCACACAATTAGATCAAGAAAGTGGCACTAACAATATTGTGCCACTTTCAAAGTGGTAGTCAAATGCGGTATTATCATGCATAAAACTGATATAACTCACCTTTAGGGAGGATTATCAGCAGAATAAACAGGGAGTTGTAGAGTGCAGCAGACATGGTGAAAATGTGATTTACTACGACAGTATTGAGATAAGAGAAAAAGAGCGGGAAATTCCTTCTTCCCGCACTTGCTCCATAGCCTGGGTACCAGTCTGTTTATGCTCTCTTGCCAACTCCTCGTGGAATTGTAATGCCAAAAATTTTTAGCTTGGCAATGGCAATGGAGTAGGCAAAAGCACAAACAGATCTGGGACCAGGCTACCCTCCTCCATAAAAGTGAAATTAAACTTGCTCTCTGTCTACAGTCATAGTTCAGCTCAATCAATTTAGCCTCCTGTATATCTGCCCCCCCCCCCCCAACCACAGTACAAAGTTCGATGAGCTATTCTCAGACAACAGATTGGAGGGAGGAAACACAATCCATAAAGGCTGTTTAAATAAACAATGGTTTTGAATGTTGAACAATCTGAAAATCCGACAGATCAAGCAGGAAAATAATTCAATAAACTGTGGAATCAAACAAAACAAGCCTTTATTTACATAATCAAATAAATGACGATATGAACTCAAACTCGACACACTTCAATCTAATGAAAAGGGGATATCAAACAATCATCAACATGACATGCAAGCGGTACCGATGCACCAAGTCTGGAACCAACAGGACCCTGAACAGCTTCTACCCGGAAGCCATAAGACTGCTTAATAGTTAGTTAAATAGTTAACCAAATAGCTACCAGGACTATCTGCATTGACCCTTTTTACACTAACTCCTTTGACTCATCACATACGCTGCTGCTACTGTTTATTTTCTATCCTGTTGGCTAGTCACTTTATTCCTAGTTAAATGTACATATCTACCTCAATTACCTCCCCTGCACATCGACTCGGTATTGGTACCCCATGTATATAGCCAAATTATCTTTACTCATTGTGTATTTATTATTACTTTTATTATGACATGTTATTCCATTTCTATTTTTTTTCTCTATTTTCTTTCTCTCTGCATTGTTGGGAAGGGCCCATAAATAAGCATTTTACTGTTAGTCTACACCTGTTGTTTACGAAGTATGTGACATATAACATTTGATTTGTTGTTCCCCACACCACAAATTGCGAAATAGTAAGCTCGTCGTCTTTGTTATTTTGAAGTTGTATATGCATTGCACTGACAGAGGAATCATAGGTGAGATCGGACAACAATGTAAAGGAAATAATACATGTTTTAGGACAAGTTTATTAAAATGCATTGGGGAGATGGAACGCATGAGAACATACACAATATCTGAAGACAGTGGGCCTGGCTTCAGCTTTTATCACTCCTCTGTGTTTGGACCATGGCGGTACCGGAGCGCCAAGTATAGGACCAAAAGAGATCCTTAATATTAGACTTTTGAAATGTACAGCGGCAGAATTCAGAACATGGGCCGTTTCTACACAGAAGGCGGCACAGGTCCTAATCCAGGCACTTGTCATCTCCCGTCTGGATTACTGCAACTAGCTGTTGGCTGGGCTCCCTGCCTGTGCCATTAAACCCCTACAATTTATCCAGAACGCTGCAGCCCGTCTGGTGTTCAACCTTCCCAAGTTCTCTCATGTCACCCCGCTCCTCCGCACACTCCACTGGCTTCCAGTTGAGGCTCGCATCTACTACAAGACCATGGTGCTTGCCTACGGAGCTGTGAAAGGGAACGGCACCTCCTTACCTTCAGGCTCTGATCAGACCCTACACCCAAACGAGGGCACTACGTTCATCCACCTCTGGCCTGCTAGCCCCCCTACCTCTACGGAAGCACAGTTCCCGCTCAGCCCAGTCAAAGCTATTCGCTGCTCTGGCACCCCAATGGTGGAACAAGCTCCCCCACGACGCCAGGACAGCGGAGTCACTGACCACCTTCCGGAGACACTTGACACCCTACCTCTTTAAGGAAAACCTGGAATAGTCCCCCCCACCATAAATAATCATAAGTATCACCAATTTGTAAGTCGCTCTGGATAAGAGCATCTGCTAAATGACGTAAATGTAAATGTTCTTACAGTGTTCTCCCTGTAGACCACCAAGTCAGAACCGTAGGCCTAACAACACCCGTTCCAATATACAGTTGAAGTCGGAAGTTTACATACACCTTAGCCAAATACATGTAAACTCAGTTTTTCACAATTCCTGACATTTCATCCTAGTAAAAATTCCCTGTCTTAGGTCAGTTAGGATCACCACTTTATTTTAAGAATGTGAAATGTCAGAATAATAGTAGAGAGAATTATTTATTTCAGGTTTTAGTTCTTTCATCACATTACCAGTGGGTCAGAAGTTTACATACACTCAATTAGTATTTGGTAGCATTAACTTTAAATTGTTTAACTTGGGTTAATCGTTTCGGGTAGCCTTCCACAAGCTTTCCACAATAAGTTGGGTGAATTTTGGCCCATTCCTCCTGACAGAGCTGGTGTAACTGAGTCAGGTTTGTAGGCCTCCTTGATCGCACACGCTTTTTCAGCTCTGCCCACAATTTTTCTATAGGATTGAGGTCAGGGCTTTGTGATGGCCACACCAATACATTGACTTTGTTCTCCTTAAGTGATTTTGCCACAACTTTGGAAGTATGCTTGGGGTCATTGTCCATTTGGAAGACCCATTTGCAACCAAACTTTAACTTCCTGACTGATGTCTTGAGATGTTGCTTCAACATATCCACATAATTTTCCTTCCTCATGATGCCATCTATTTTGTGAAGTGCACCAGTCCCTCCTGCAGCAAAGCACCCCCACAGCATGATGCTGCCACCCCCGTGCTTCACGGTTGGGATGGTGTTGTTCATCTTGCAAGCGTCCCCCTTTATCCTCCAAACATAACGATGGTCATTATGGCCAAACAGTTCTATTTTTGTTTCATTAGACCAGAGGACATTTCTCCAAAAAGTACGATCTTTGTCCCCATGTGCAGTGCAAACCGTAGTCTGGCTTTTTTATGGCGGTTTTGGAGCAGTGGCTTCTCCCTTGCTGAGCAGCCTTTCAGGTTATGTCGATATAGGACTTGTTTTACTGTGGATATAGATACTGTGGTATCGCGTCAAATGCTGGTGGGTATTGCTGTCGATCAAAGAATCCACTTAAGCTGTATCGTGTTTTAGAGGCTTTTATTCATACCACGAGGTTACAGCATAAGTTAACAGACCCGCGGAGATCCGGAGGAGCATCATCTAATTATAATAACTGCTTCCTGACTTTTCCTCCGTTTAGGTCCTATTTATAACCAATGCAAGGAGACGGGGGCTCCCTCTTCTGGCCAATCACCAGTCTCCCCTGGGACGTCACCCTCCAAACGCCACATTTCAAATAAGATCATAAAACATCCCCCCTTCTTGCACTAAATGAAACAACATTCCATTTCTTCATGAAAAACATTTAACACAGACATAATCCCAATACACTACAATACTTTTGTACCTGTTTCCTCCAGCATCTTCACAAGGTCCTTTGCTGTTGTTCTGGGATTGATTTGCACTTTTCGCACCAAAGTACGTTCATCTCTAGGAGACAGAACGCGTCTCCTTCCTGAGAGGTATGACGGCTGCGTGGTCCCATGGTGTTTATACTTGCGTACTATTGTTTGTACAGATGAACGTGGTACCTTCAGGTGTTTGGAAATTGCTCCCAAGGATGAACCAGACTTGTGGAGGTCTACACATTTTTTTCTGAGGTCTTGGCTGATTTCTTTTGATTTTCCCATGATGTCAAGCAAAGAGGCACTGAGGTTGAAGGTAGGCCTTGAAATACATCCACAGGTACACCTCCAATGGACTCAAATGATGTCAATTAGCCTATCAGAAGCTTCTAAAGCCATGTCATCATTTTCTGGAATTTTCCAAGCTGTTTAAAGGCACAGTCAACTTAGTGTATTTAAACTTCTGACCCACTGGAATTGTGATACAGTGAATTATAAGTGAAATAATCGTTGGAAAAATTACTTGTGTCATGCACAAAGTAGATGTCTTAACCGACTTGCCAAAACTATAGTTTGTTAACAAGAAATGTGTGGAGTGGTTGAAAAACGACTTTTAATGACTCCAACCTAAGTGTATGTAAACTTCCGACTTCAACTGTATCCTCCAAACACGCCTTCTCAGGCATTATGACTTAAATGTAGTACTCAGAATGGTCAGAAGGGGGCGTACAGAATTTCCCGGTGTTATATATACACTCAGTGGCCAGTTTATTAGGAACGTCCATCTAGTACTGGGTCGGACCCACCTTTCCCTCTAGAACAGCCTTTGCTTGAGAAATTGCTCTTTGCTAAGAAGCTATTTTTGTTTCTTTTTGACCATTTAAATTAAAAACCATCACAGTAAGGCTCTTCATTGTTACCCAGAGATTATTTGACATCGAGATAAACTCTGCATTGGACCTTTAAGGGAACTCTAGTCTAGTCTAGGCTTGAGGAAGTTATGAATGAAGGGTTTTTAAACTGACTGCAGTATGGGTTCATGTGTTGAAGGTACAGTGATGCCGAAACGTTGGTGGTTTCTTACCCAATACATTATTGGGAGTTTATACATAGAGTGTGCAACTCTCTTTATTTGTTTTTATTGAATTATTAAAGTAACATCAACTACAGAATGTGTGGACATCAGTGAATATAAGGAGCTATGTTATGTAACATTACGCTGACATAACAAGGAGATTTATTTCCATAGATTTATAATAGCTATACACTTAATGAACAAAAGTGCAACAAGTTCCATCATATGGAAATGAGTTGAGGTGAAGTAATTTAAAGTATAAATGTTTGAGGACGGAAAATAAATAGACAAAATAAATAATCTATTCCACAGTCTCCCACCTTGTTTATGTTAAAGTCAAATGGAAAACGTAGATAGTGCTGCTGTCTTAATGGATAAGGTAACCTACCTCATATCACAACACTCACCTACAAGAGGTCTTCATCTCTCAAAATGTAAGTGTAATTTCAATACATTAAAAAAAAAAAGTGTTAACTACATTCTGGCACGTATAATGCATGTGGTGTGACAACCACAGTTCACAGTGAACAGCACACAAGTCATAAAGCAGGTATCTAATGTGGGACATCAAATAGGTGACATATTGAGGTTCATTGATGATCATCGTTCCTGTCAACACCTACTCATTATATTAAAATGTCATCAGATTGTCCATGGACATTGAGAGACAGGTCCTTCCACTGATAGCTCCATCTCGATATGCATTGAACAGACATTCGAAGCAGCACTCATCTCCTCTTGACACTCCGCTGATGAAGATAGCGCAGGTCTGAAGTTCCTCATCTTCAAATTCCACTTTGCCCTTATAAGGTGGGTTGACTACAGGACCCCAACGCTTGCTGTGGGTGGCCACATTTTCATTCGCCCCAGTTGTCACTTTTTGCCTCTTATCTTTGGGTTTCATGAGCTCACAGTTTAAGACTGCATCTTCTCCCAGGGTTGCTGTGACAACCTGCTGTGTTCTCACCGACTGAGAGAGCCCTGCATGAAGACAGACACAATAGTTCTTAGACACTAATAGTACTCGGAATGGTCAGAAGGGGGAGTATGGAGGTAAGGGAAGTCCAGTCTAGGAGGGAGGAAGTGATGGCACCTGTTGTAAAACTATCAATTTCAGGATAGAATATACATGATATGTGCATAAGGGCACAGCACACATCAACATTAAAGTACCCATTAGAGCGACATCAATCATTGCATACAGTAAGAGTATTGAGCTGCAGATTCAATATGAAATCATGCATTTACTGTAGTGAAATGAACTGGTTTGTCAACAGTTAACACACAATTCGCATGCACACACTGACAGACTGACTGACTGACAGACAGACAGACAGACAGACAGACAGACAGACAGACAGACAGACAGACAGACAGACAGACAGACAGTTATGTATATAAACACTAGATGTGTTTCCTCCGAAGAGGGAGGGTGATGGATTGGACTACTTCTATTTATAAATAAAAACATGAGACTAGGTGATGTTTTGAAGCCACTGCGACGCCATTTTTGTACTCCTCGACCACTGTTTAAAACGTTTTGGAAGATATAGAAATGCATTTATTAATGTCTAGATTTGTTTACAGAGACCTTAATGCATAGCTCAATGATTTACAAGTATGTCATACACTCTTGTTTTTATGTATATGTTGAATTAGTCAACTTTATCGATCAAATCTGATCAAACACTGTATAGCCTCATAACATTTATTTGATGGTCGGTCCTTGCATCTATTTCTCTGTCTATGAATTTAAGTGGTTACATTAGCCTCAGTCTAGTAGTACCCTCTAGTGGCTTGAAGCCTCATGTATCTTGTTCTAGTTCTGTGAAACCAAAACGCGTCGTGCTGTGCCCAGCCTGTCTTACTACTTTTTGCTAATAAATACAAATTATTTAACAATTCAGAGTTTGTAGCTATTTACCCATGCAACAAGAGGATTGAGCTACAGCTTCAATATGACATGTATTTAGTGTTGTGAAATAAACAGGTTTGTCAACAGTTGTGAAAGCACAATTAGATCAAGAAAGTGGCACTAACAATATTGTGCCACTTTCAAAGTGGTAGTTTTTGTTCTCACTGTTTCCATGTCATGATTCTAATTTGCATGAATTATGTTACAGGTCTCTGTTCCATCCACCCTAGACTTTTAAAGCCACAGGGTTGCCACAGGGTTCGTAACAGTGTGGCAGACTTTTGAACACACTTTCACCTCATCCTGTCAATCAGATCAAAAATGGGATATTTATGGAAATCCAAAGCATATTATCAAGAAAAGAAAATAATTTTCCCAAACAGATGAAATGGAGCGCAATCAGGAGGGCTTGAGGAAAAACACAGGAAGTAAATATAGGAAGTGCTTACCTCCCATGAGTCCCAGGAAGCCGCCTTCCGTGAGGCAATAAGAGACGAGAGACCAGATGAGATGAGAGAATGCTGATGTGTTACCATGGCAATTGTCAAAACTAGGAACTACACTAGGGAAGACCTTCATAAACTTTATATAAAAGGTTTCAGCTAAACACCTTTTAACCACCAGACTAGGATGGAATATTTTCCCGGTATTTTACAAATGTTCCATCCCGAGAATAAATCACTTTTCTCCCGAGAATAAATCACTTTTCAGCAATCTGTAAATAGTACTGCACAAAATTCTAAAATCACCCCATCAGTGTCATACCATGTACAATATAGGGAAAGATCTAGGAAACAGGGACTGTCTAATTTAATATTGCGGACATTCAGAGATGCAGAGAATTAAGTTGGGTTACTTCTCAGTAACTTTGGATTACTCCTAAGTCATCATCTCCAACATGTGACCTTCCATTATAGAGCTTTGCTTTGGTGTGGATTGAGGCCTATACATTCATATCAGGTGTGTTCCTCCATTGTATTCAGCTTTCCTTATTTCTATTGTGGATTGCGTTTCTGTACGCCAATGGAAAGTCTAAAAAACTGTGAGCAAACCAGCCTATGTATTGAATAAATGGAATTGGATTGTGATGACTCCAATGAATGAATCATGCACACAATATGCTTAGTTTATTATTATTTTATTTTTTATCAGGAATCACACTTCATGTGTATGAAAATGTTTGGTTAAATATGCATAAAAGGAGAGTAATTACCCATAATTCTGCAC
The DNA here is from genome assembly GCF_020615455.1 of Coregonus clupeaformis. Taxonomy (NCBI): domain Eukaryota; kingdom Metazoa; phylum Chordata; class Actinopteri; order Salmoniformes; family Salmonidae; genus Coregonus; species Coregonus clupeaformis. The sequence goes on along the minus strand of NW_025534168.1, from coordinate 229,956 downwards.
CTTTGGATCATTGTACATCCAGTTTTGATCATCGGGATTTAGTGACTGCAAAGAACATTTATGGATCTACTGGGATTTTTAAAAGACAGACTAACTTTCTGTTTTGTCTGCTTGCACTCAAGAGATAAGTATAGTTGTGTTAATCTTTTTGCAGGCAGTCGTGTTATTTTGATGAATGTATTTGCAATTTTGACGGTATAATATTTTTTATGAATTATGTTTTAAAAAGACAACTACATTTTCAAAAAGCATTTACTGTTTTGCAAAAGTTGTGTGTCTTGTGGACTGTTTTGGAAATCGACAAAATTGTTCCAAAATATGCTTGTAGGCGATTGAGAGAAACTGTGATACATAAAGACAGTTGCTCCCATATTAAATAGTAGAAGAGTACACCATGATGGACAGAAATGATTACAGCACCTGGTATTCCCAGGCAGTGTACCAACCAAGTACTAAACAGGCCCCACCCAGCTTAGCTTCCGAGACTGGGCGTATTGCGACTGGTATGGCCGTAAGCCAACGACTGTATTGTATATATGATATGTATATATGATATGTACTGTATACATGCCGTAAACTAAGGAATAACTCTTGGTACACTATATAAAGTTTGTCACTCGGAAAAGGTGCAGTGTGAAATCATAGAAATAGAATCAATGGAATGAATAGCATTGGTTACTTTGTAACACCGGAAGACGGATTACAAACCTTGTATACATTTCAACTGCATATATTTGAATATTGTGAAATAGCAGGCCTATCAAATAATGACTTCAGACAAACACATCAGATAACGTTATCCCCGAGCCGACTAGGTGAAAAATCTGTCGATGTGCCCTTGAGCAAGGCACTTAACCCTAATTGCTCCTGTAAGTCGCTCTGGATAAGAGCGTCTGCTAAATGACTAAAATGTAAAATGTACATCAGATAACGTTACCGGTACATGACTTTAGCACATTTCATAGTTTATACTGTATAGTCTTCTAGTGTATATATTTCTAATCATAACAATTGTCTTCTTTTTGTTAAACTACTTTATTACTTAGCTATTTGTGTATATTTTTGATAATGTGTATTGCACTGTTGAGGAGAGCTTGCAAGTAAGCATTTCACTGTACCGTTTACACCCTGTATCCTGTGGAGGTGACGAATAAATAATGATTAGAAGATTAATGCACCATTGATATCAGCTATCATAGTCAAGATAACGGTGACTGACTTGACCAGCACTCTCTTGCCATCATTGACATTGAGATGAACTTGCTCAAATGTGAAAATACAATATACATCACGATCCTAACAAATTAAAACTAAGCAACTGCGTTAACTCTGCATGATTTATCTTCACAATGACAGGGGGTGCACCGTTCCTGGAGGTACTGCAATACCAGGTCGATGCGTGGAGTGGACGGAGCAAGCCCCTATTCCATCTCCCTATTCCAAAAATCAATTTAATATATGGTCCCCAGATAGGGGACGTATCAGATATTAAACTGATAAGAACAGATTTTTTTTTTTTGGGAAAAATAATTTTTATTTTCATTTCACATTCAAATACAAGTACAAATTCAGTGCATAACGTTGTACATAACATGGGTTTACAAAAACAGTACCTTAACCGTATAAAAATAGCGAAACTCCTAAAAAAAAGTGCTGTTCTGAGGAACCTGACCAGCTAAAAGGCCAACATTCAAGAGATGCATGTAAACAATTGCCTCTAACAATCTCCCAAAGCTGATCTTTCAAAGGAATAAAAACTATTATAGAAATAAAAACATACAGATATACCAAAGGGAACTCTGAATAAACCTCAGTGTATATTGAATATTTACAAAGACTTAGCCTACATTTCAATTTAAACGACAGAATACAGTTATACATAGGCCTATATATAGGCTATAAAAAACGTTTACAAATAAGGGTATATCCCTTTCCGTCTATATTTAACAGATGTGATGCCCCACTTATCTATTTCGAATTGTATTTTTTTCCAAATTTCTTGTTTTATAAATTTAACCAATCCCGTCGGTGACCACTTGAGGGTGTCATTGACCGCACCACATCTGGCCTCCCAAAGTTTGGTCTTGATAAGGGACACCAGAGTTACTAATTCTAATAATTGCACCTTTTCCACATTTTTTAGTTCAAATTTGGCTACCCCTTCATAATCAATGTTTTTTAAAATATTAAAATCTATTTTAATTTTCTTCCAAACTATTTGGGCAAAAGAGCATTCCCATAAAACATGGGGAATTGTTTCAATTGCGAAACAGTTGTCCCTGGGACAAAATTTATTCAGGGTCAAATTATGATCATATAATGTTGAACGGACCGGAAGACGTCTGTGTAAAACAAGCCAATTAAAATCTTTCAGTCTGTTGTCTAAACCTTTTAATTGTGTCCGTAGCCAGGTGGAAGGTGATATTGGTAATCGGTCTCTAGGAAAACAATTTTCTATCAATTTCACATATAGCAGTCTGTGGTTGATTACATTTTCTTTTACTTTGCAGACAGGGTTTTTCCTTGCCCATTCAACTATTTTCTTAAAATGTAATGGGATAATTTCAGCTTTTGGCTTACTATTATCCCACTCCACCATAAACCTTAACGGTATGGACAGCCAGAATTTGATTAATATATTACATTTGTGTACAGAAGACGACAAAAGACAACAAACGTTTGAGTAGAACAACGCATCTAGTTTTAGAGGAATATGAGGGAAATCCCTTCCACCAGCCTCTATAGGCTGGTACATCCGATCTCTCCGGATGTACTCATATCCCCCCCAAAAGAAATTAAACAGTACACGTATGAACATTTTCCTTAGAGACACCGGCATGGGAAACACATATGCAAGGTGGAGTAATGAAGGCAGAATGTCCGCCTTCAGCACTAACACCTTGCCACTAAAAGATAATCGCCTCACTTTCCACAGTCCCAATCTTTTATTAAGCGAAAGTAGTTTTTCTTTCCAATTAACCATGTCATCTTTAATTTCATTTCCGAAAGATATCCCGAGCACTACCATTGGTCCTGTGCACACAGTCAAACCACATAACGGATCAGATCTCCATTTCCACTGTCCCATATATTTTATTTCTGTTTTATTCTTGTTAATCCTAGACCCGGAGGCAACAGAGAACTCATCAATGACTTTGATAACCTCTTTCAAGCTCAGGTCTGTCATGAGCCCTCTCACTCCACCGGGTTACCACCTTAATGTGTTTCCACTATCTTCCACTCTGCTCATCTCTCTCTCTCTACTCAGCCTAACTAGCTCCACCTGTCCCTGCTCTGCTCGGCTCTAATTACTCTGCCAGCTGCGCTGCATTACCCACTAACCTCTCCCAGTATTTAAAGTCCTGTCTTTCAGCTCTCCTTTGTCAGATCGTCTGCAAAGCTCACACCCGGAACCTGTGTGCTCGCGCTTCTGGCTCACCCTTGTTTTGTGACCCCGGACCTGCCTGATTCTTGGATACTCTTCTGCCCCCAGGAAAACCAGACCTGCTTTCTGCCATTACGACTCCTGACTACTCTTCGACCCCGGTAACTCTGACCAGCCTTCTGCCTTGCTACAACGTATTTGGATTTCCCTTGAACTGTACTTCTGCCTTGTTTCATCCGCCCCGTTGTGTCTGTGTTTCCTCCCCCCCCAGGACTTCTGGACCACCAACCACCGGCGTCATCGGACGCATCGCTGCCACTGGGGGGGGGCACAGACCCAGCACATTGGACGGGATAACCCCTGGAGCCTTCACTCACTCCCTACTTCCCTTTTCCCTTAAGTTTTAATAAACTTTCTGGTGTGACGCAATTGTGGTCCTCTTGTCGTCTGTCTGAACCGTGACAAGGTCGTCTTGTAAATATAAAATGGTGTCGTCCGCGTATTGTGAAATTTTTGGAATATCCCCTCCAGGTAATATAATGCCTTTGATGTTGTAATTTGTCCTAATGGCACATGCGAAAGGACTGATAAGAACAGATTTTTTTTTTTTTTTTTTTTGGGAAAAATAATTTTTATTTTCATTTCACATTCAAATACAAGTACAAATTAAGTGCATAACGTTGTACATAACATGGGTTTACAAAAACAGTACCTTAACCATATCAAAATAGCAAAACTACTAAAAAAAGTGCTGTTCTGAGGAACCTGACCAGCTAAAAGGCCTACATTTAATAGGAGCATGTAAACAATTGCCTCTAACAATCTCCCAAAGCTGATCTTTCAAAAGAATAAAAACAATTATAGAAATAAAAACATACACATATATCAAAGGGAACTCTGAATAAACCTCAGTGTATATTGAATATTTACAAAGACTACATTTCAATTTAAACGACAGAATACAGTTATACATAGGCCTATATATAGGCTATAAAAAACGTTTACAAAGAAGGGTATATCCCTTTCCATCTATGTTTAACAGATGTGATGCCCCACTTATCTATTTCGAATTGTATTTTTTTTCCAAATATCTTGTTTAATAAATTTTACCAATCCTGTCGGTGACCACTTGATTTTTTTTTTTTTTTTTTGTGGAAAAATAATTTTTATTTTGATTTCACATTCAAATACAAGTACAAATTCAGTGCATAACGTTGTACATAACATGGATTTACAAAAACAGTACCTTAACCGTATAAAAATAGCAAAACTCCTAAAAAAAAGTGCTGTTCTGAGGAACCTGACCAGCTAAAAGGCCTACATTCAAGAGAAGCATGTAAACAATTGCCTCTAACAATCTTCCAAAGCTGATCTTTCAAAGGAATAAAAACGATTATAGAAATAAAATCATATAAACCTCAGTGTAAATCAAATATTTACAAAGGCTTAGCCTACATTTCAATTTACATGACAGAATACAGTTATACATAGGCCTATATATAGGCTACAAAAAAAAAAACGTTTACAAAGAAGGGTAGATCCCTTTCCATCTATATTTAACAGACTCTCCCTGAACCCATTCCCTCGTAAATTTCTCCAAATCATTTGGATCTTTTAAATGTACTTCTTGTAAAAAACACACAGAGAAGCAAATGGAGGACAAATGGGAAAAAACAGTCGCCCTTTTAACGGGGTTCCTAAGCCCTCTAGCGTTTATGCTAGCTATGTTAAAAAGGGACGACATGGGGAAAGGAGGGAAGCGGACAAGTATCTAAATATGACATTAATTTCCAGACTCACTTTAAGTACAGTTCCTCGTTAGGAGGCCTGTCTGGGAAACGTTGGTCCCCGGCGGGAGGACTGTCCACAAAGATAGGGTTCGGGAAAACACTTTCCTCCTCAGAATGTTCCTCCTCAGTCAGTGTGGGTGCTGGAACACCGCTGGGTGCCAGACCGCTGCTGTCGGTAGAGCTCGCGCCTGACAGGGAAAGCAGAGTCTCCTCTGCGCTGCCCGGGTTTCCCGCGCTTTTCTCCTCAGACTCCCCGCTTGCAAAACAACTGAAACGATTCCCCCCCAGGGCGGACTCCTCCGTCGCCTCCATGCGGATGAGTGGGGAAACAGGGCTCATCTGCTTCCTCTTGACAGAGCACTTCCTCCTCTCTCCCACCGTGGTCCAGCTCTCCCGGAGCAGAGGGCGCGGTGGGCTCTCCCGTAGCCTCCTCCATTTGCTTGCTCCAGCTCCTGTCCCCCGCTCCGCTCTCCTCATGAGGTGATGATGGCGCCTCACTCCCGCTCTCCTCAGACTCTCGCAGTTCTCTCTCCATCACTAGCTCCTTCACGACCTCCTCAATAGCGCGTAGCTCTATAACTTTTCCCTCATCTGCTCTTTTCCCGCTCACCGCTCTGGCGTAGGAGGGGGCTGCCTTTGGGCAGTGACGGAACAGGTGCTCCTCTGAGCTGCACAGACTGCAGCGCTTAGGCACGGTGCAATCCCTCATTACATGGCCGAGGGCCCCACAGTTTCTGCACCTTGTCTGGGTGCAGGCATCAGCGAGGTGCCCGTACGTGCTGCACTTCCTGCAAAAACGAGGCTGCCCAGCATACATGAGGTAACCCCTGTCTGCACAGATAGAAAAAGACGCGGGAGGATGGAGGTAGCCATCATGGCCGCTCTCGTCTTCCTTTAGCAGCACGCGAAACTGCCTCTTCTCTGTCCAGATGCCTAGGGCGTCCTTAATGTCTCTCACTCCTGGCAAGATGGTCACATACCGGCTGAGGTAGCACACTAACGTTTCTTCAGTGACCCATGGGTTGAACATGTGCACCGTTAGCACCCTCAGATTGTGCCTGCACAGGGACTCAACTTGAAAGCTACTGAGGGCGGGTGCTGTCGAGTTCGCTCGGAAGAGCCCTCTCACCTCCTCCAGCCTGGTGATGGTGTAGAACGACACATCATAAAACTTCTCCGGTGTGTTTTGTTGCAGACAGTGCACATCGTCTGCTGTCAGGCGTAGAGGTCCAAAAATAACTTCCTTTCCAAAATTAACTCTTTCCATCAACTTTTCTTTTCCAGTCCATTGAAAACGCAGCGTGTTCTTCAGTCCGGCGGCTGCCGACTGTGACGTGGACGATGACGACATCGCTCCACCTTCAGGATCTCCTTGGTACTGCAACTTGATCTTGATCTTAGCCAAAAGGCCGAGAAGCGATACCGCAATGCTTTCGGGAGGAAGGGGCCGTTCTCCGACACGTCAAATTCGAATATGGTTACACCAAAATGAGCTCGGTAAGCTTTCCGCCAAATTTAAAAGATAATGCTTTTAGAAAATGGTGGCATAGAATGGGAGTTGATCAACGTCGGGAATAACCACGTTTGACTGTTACAAAGTAACAAGTTGGTAGGTTCTAAAGTCACGTGGTGATCCGCCCTCCAATCGGAAATGAGAGAAAGCGTTGTTAAATTAAAACCAGATTAACAGCTCAATTGGAATAATAATATATCACGGGTGGGAGGGAAACAATTTGGAGATAATACTATTGACATAACATTTGATCTTGTATCAAATATCTCTGGTAGCATTGCTGCCACAACGGAACTGAAGCAATTGTCCACTTGGTGGCACCAGAGTTCCATCGACCGTCGCTTTTTCCAAGCTGTCCTGTGTGGTACATCAAACTGCATTTGAATGTTGAACCACTTGACTTCAATACATCATCAATGCAAATAATGTGAACAATAAAAATAGCCTAAGTCTTTTTATTATTAAAATCTTTCTGTAGAGCCTTGTATGATAAGGACATTGTGAGGAGGCCTTCATAAAGTTGCACTCCTAAAATACTAGAGGCCAAACTTCAATGATGTCCATGGCACTGGACTGCATTGCGAGCTAGGCCGGAGCGGTCCTGGCGTATGGTCCTGGCTGCCTAAATGTGTCCTCCACATTATAAACTGTACAAACATGGCACTTTTGAGTCTTACTTTTACAATTAGGCTTACTCAGTCACTACAAGAAATGTCATATCATGGACATAAAATGCCATTAGGCCTAATGAAGATACAGTATATGTAAGTTACTTGGTTGGTGACTTGTCAATCAATCTGTATGCGCATTAGGGTTCAATATTTTCCCGGTATTTTACAAATGTTCCATCCCGAGAATAAATGTATTTCCTCCCAGGTAACCCGGTTTTAACCGAGAATAAATCACTTTTCTCCCGCAAAAACCGAAAGTGTCATTCAAAAGCATTGTAAAATTGTAAACGCATATATATGTCTGGATTTGATTAGAGCTTTGATCAGCATGAACATTCAAACCTGATTCTAACTGAGCCTGATGAGCCATATATTAAATATATTTTATGAGCACTACATTAACGACATTTAATGAACCCAAGCCCCAAAAAGCCCAAATGATTTTGCCATTATCCAATAGGCTACATACATGATACACTGTAGGCACATTACGACTTTTCATGCTACAAAAAGGGTCAATTTGTCAGCAAGGCACATCAATTAACGTAGTCCCAATCAATGGCAATTGCTGAACTTCATTAGGCAACATTTTAGGTGTTTTGTAACAGATGTCTATTTCCATTCATCAAATGGCACTAATAGGTTATACATGCGGTTTGGATGCTGAAATAATTTTGGAGTGGAAGAACATGCACAGAAGTAGCCTACATTTTGAATTGATTTGTTTGACAAATCAGATGAAAATATCATGACTGGTTGTGTTTATGCCACAATAAAAAGGTAATTCATTTTTACCGTAATGTTTAATTGACTACTTTATTATTAGGCACATTAAATATGTTTTCGTGCGCCTCAATAGAGACCCCCGAATGCACTCTGTTTTCATCAGAACATAAATGTGTGTAATTAGTTCATTGAACCCATTCCCTCGTAAATCGCTCCACATCATTTTGATCTTTTAAATGTACTTCTTGTAAAAAACACACAGAGAAGCAAATGGACGACAAATGGGAAGAAACAGTCGCCCTTTTAACAGGGTTCCTAAACCCTCTAGCGTTTATGCTAGCTATGTTAAAAATGGACGACATGGGGAAAGGAGGGAAGCGGACAAACTATCTAACTATGACATTAATTTTCAGACTCACTTTAAGTCCTCTTTAGGAGGCCTGTCTGGGAAACGGTGGTCCCCGGCGGGAGGACTGTCCACAAAGATAGGGTTCGGGAAAACACTTTCCTCCTCAGAATGTTCCTCCTCAGTCAGTGTGGGTGCTGGAACACCGCCAGGAGCCAGACCGCTGCTGTCCGTAGAGCTTGCGCCTGACCGGGAAAGCAGAGTCTCCTCTGCGCTGCCCGGGTTCCTCGCGCTTTTCTCCTCAGACTACCCGCTTGCAAAACAACTGAAACGATTCCCACCCCCCCAATGGCGGACTTCTCCGTCGCCTCCATGTGGATGAGTGAGGAAACAGGGCTCATCTGCTTGCTCTTGACAGAGCACTTCCTCCCCTCTCCCACAGTGGTCCAGCTCTCCGGAGCAGAGGGCGCGGTGGGCTCTCCCGTAGCCTCCTCCATTTGCTTGCTCCAACTCCTGTCCCCCGCTCCGCTCTCCTCATGAGGTGATGATGGTGCCTCACTGCCGCTCTCCTCAGACTCTCGCCGTTCTCTCTCCATCACTAGCTCCTCCACGACCTCCTCAATAGAGCATAGCTCTATAACTTCTCCCTCATCTGCTATTTTCCCGCTCACCGCTCTGGCGTCAGAGGGGGCTGCCTTTGGGCAGTGACGGAACAGGTGCTCCTCTGAGCTGCACAGACTGCAGCGCTTAGGCACGGTGCAATCCGTCATTACATGGCCGAGGGTCCCACAGTTTCTGCACCTTGTCTGGGTGCAGGCATCAGCGAGGTGCCCGTACGTGCTGCACTTCCTGCAGAAGCGAAGCTGCCCAGCATTCATGAGGTAGCCCCTGTCTGCACCGATTGAAAAAGACGCGGGAGGATGGAGGTAGCTATCATGGCCGCTCTCGTACTCCTTTAGCAGCACGCGAAACTGCCTCTTCCCTGTCCAGATGCCTAGGGCGTCCTTAATATCTCTCACTCCTGGCAAGATGGTCACGTACCGGCTGAGGTAGCACACTAGTGTTTCTTCAGTGACCCAGGGGTTGAACATGTGCACGGTTAGCACCCTCAGATTGTGCCTGCACAGGGACTCAACTTGAAAACTACTGAGGGTGGGTGCTGTCGCGTTCGTTCAGAAGAGCCCTCTCACCTCCTCCAGCCTGGTGATGGTGTAGAAAGACACATCATAGAACTTCTCGGGTGTGTTTTGTTGCAGACAGTGCACATCATCTGCTGTCAGCCGTAGAGGTCCAAAAATAACTTATTTTCCAAAACGAAATCTCTCCATCAAACTTTCTTTTCCAGTCCATTGAAAACGCAGTATTCTTCAGTCCAGCTGCTACCGACTGTGAAGTGGCAGATGACGACATCACTCCACCTTCAGGATCGCCTGGGTACTGCACCCGATCTTGATCTTAGCCAAAAGGCGAAAAGCTATATTGCAATGCTTTCAGCAGGAAGGGGCCGACATGTCAAATTCGATGATGGTTAAACCAAAATGAGCTCGGTAAGCTTTCTGCCAAATAACAAAGATAATGCTTTTAGAAAATGGTGGCATAGAATGGGAGTTGATCAATGTTGGGAATAACCACATTTGACTGTTACCAAGAAACAAGTTGGTAGGTTCTAAAGTCAAGTGGTGATTCGCCCTCCAATCAGAAATGAGAGAAACCGTTGTTAAATTAAAACAAGATTAACAGCTCAATTGGAATAATAATATATCACGGGTGGGGGGTAAACAATTTGGAGATAATAATATTGACATAACATTTGATCTTGTATCAAATATCTCTGGTAGCATTGCTGCCACAACGGAACTGAAGCAATTGTCCGCTTGGTGGAGTTCCACCGACCGTTGCTTTTTCCAATCTGTCCTATGTGGTACATCAAACTGCATTTGAATGTTGAACCACTTGACTTCAATACATCATCAATGCAAATAATATGAACATAAAAATAGCCTAAGTCTTTTTATTATTAAAATCTATAATTTAACAGATTCTCTGTGTTCGTATTCCATATTAACCACTCTCCATTTGTGATTTTCTGTGTTCATATGCCATATTAAATCACTCTCCATTTGTGATTTTCTGTGTTCGTATGCCATATTAATCACTCTCCCTTTCTGATTTTCTGTGTTAGTATTACTTATTATCCTCTCAGGGTTTTGTTTATATTATGATAGCATCCAATAATAGAGCATCAATTTCCCTTTGGTTCACTGGAACAAATGTTCATGAATAACTGAATGTTTGTCCTTTCTATAGTCCAGTCCAGTGGCCTGCCTGTTGGTAATGCTGCAATGATGGATCGTATTCCATCTCGGTGGTTGGACTGAAAAGACACACTGACTGCACCCTGTCTGTCTGTACCCTGTCTGTCTGTCTGTACCCTGTCTTCCAGTACCCTGTCTGTGTCAGTCTGTACCCAGTCTGTCTGTCTGTCTGTACCCTGTCTGTCTGTCTGTCTGTCTGTCTGCACCCTGTCTGTCTGTACCCTGTCTGTCTGTCTGTCTGTCTGTCTGTCTGCACCCTGTCTGTCTGTACCCTGTCTGTCTGTACCCTGTCTTCCAGTACCCTGTCTGTGTCAGTCTGTACCCAGTCTGTCTGTCTGTCTGTACCCTGTCTTCCAGTACCCTGTTTGTGTCAGTCTGTACCCAGTCTGTCAGTCGGTACCCTCGGTCTTACTGCCATGTGAGGAAGGCTGTCAGTTCATCCCTTGCATGCGTTGAGTGAACCCATGCATAGCATGCAAAGACTGTGCACTGAACCAGGGGAAGGGTTCAAACCCCCAGGACCACAAGCCTGTGTCTGACTGACCCCTGAACCTTGACCTGGTGACCTTGCTGCCTGACCAATAGGGAGACACACCAACCTTGGGTGCCGGAGATGTGGCGGCCTGCAATAGTACATCCAGGTCCATATGGAGCAGGTTAATAACCCCTGCTGGGGCCAAACACTGCCACACACACACACACAGGACAGAGATAAGCACTGGGATTACTGGGATATGTTACTAGGAAGGTCCTGGAGATGACTGGCGAGGTGTTACCGGTTGTAATGGTTGCAGAGATATAGATAGGCAGGTGAAAAGGTAGGTGGAGGATGGATGAAGAGGGTGATGAGGGTGAGGAGAAAGGAGAATATGGATGAAGAGGGTGATGGACTGACCAGAGAATGAGAGGAGGTGAGATCGTCAGAAAGGGGTGGCTGGAGTGATGGATGGATGGAGAAAGAGAATAAAGAAAGGAAAGCCGAAAACAAGGGGGAGAGGAGGTTGGAGACCAGACCATCCCTAGGAAAACAAGGGGGAAAGGAGGTTGGAGACCAAACCATCCCTAGGAAAACAAGGGGGAGAGGAGGTTGGAGACCAGACCATCCCTAGGAAAACAAGGGGGAGAGGAGGTTGGAGACCATCCCTAGGAAAACAAGGGGGAGAGGAGGTTGGAGACCAGACCATCCCTAGGAAAACAAGGGGGAGAGGAGGTTGGAGACCCGACCCCTAGGAAAACAAAGGGGAGAAGAGGTTGGAGACCAGACCATCCCTAGGAAAACAAGGGGGAGAGGAGGTTGGAGACCCGACCATCCCTAGGAAAACAAGGGGGAGAGGAGGTTGGAGACCAGACCATCCCTAGGAAAACAAGGAGGAGAGGAGGTTGGAGACCCGACCATCCCTAGGAAAACAAGGGGAGAGGCGGTTGGAGACCAGACCATCCCCTAGGAAAACAAGGGGGAGAGGAGGTTGGAGACCAGACCATCCCTAGGAAAACAAGGGGGAGAGGAGGTTGGAGACCATCCCTAGGAAAACAAGGGGGAGAGGAGGTTGGAGACCAGACCATCCCTAGGAAAACAAGGGGGAGAGGAGGTTGGAGACCAGACCATCCCTAGGAAAACAAGGGGGAGAGGGGGTTGGAGACCAGACCATCCCTAGAAAAACAAGGGGGAGAGGAATTTGGAGACCAGACCATCCCTAGGAAAACAAGGGGGAGAGGAGGTTGGAGACCAGACCATCCCTAGGAAAACAAGGGGGAGAGGAGGTTGGAGACCAGACCATCCCTAGGAAAACAAGGGGGAGAGGAGGTTGGAGACCCGACCATCCCTAGGAAAACAAGGGGGAGAGGAGGTTGGAGACCAGACCATCCCTAGGAAAACAAGGGGGAGAGGAGGTTGGAGACCAGACCATCCCTAGGAAAACAAGGGGGAGAGGAGGTTGGAGACCAGACCATCCCTAGGAAAACAAGGGGGAGAGGAGGTTGGAGACCATCCCTAGGAAAACAAGGGGGAGAGGAGGTTGGAGACCAGACCATCCCTAGGAAAACAAGGGGGAGAGGAGGTTGGAGACCATCCCTAGGAAAACAAGGGGGAGAGGAGGTTGGAGACCAGACCCTCCCTAGGAAAACAAGGGGGAGAGGAGGTTGGAGTCAACGAAGGTCTGTGGCTGGGGGGTGAAACTGTAAGACAGGTAGAATCTAGACAACAGCATCACTTCCTCCTATCAATTCTCAAGGTTCATTATAACTAAGTGAACCCAGTCAAAGGAGCATCACTTTGGTTTGCTTAAGTTTTATTTTGTTCCTCTACTGAGTAAATAACGTTGCATTGTAGTCAGGTGGCAGTCAGTGCCGTTTAAGATGAGGGAGGACGATTTTTATTTATTTATGAGCATGGCCTAATTTCTATTACAGCATATTGGATGACTGTCACTCATATTCCATTCACCCAGTTCAATGTAACATCTATAGGTTAAGGCTACTACATGATACTCACATTTTCCCTATACCCAGCATGAGGTTGCTACAACCGAGCCTATAAATGTAAGTTTGCAATGTTGGTGCACACTGGTCGAGAGAAAAATGTGAGGTGACAGACAGTGACACATTGACAGACAGTGACACATTCTATACCGCCTTGCACACTCTTCAAATCAAATCAAATTGTATTTGTCACATACACGTGTTTAGCAGATGTTATTGCGGGTGAAGCAAAATACTTGTGCTTCTAGCTCCGACAGTGCAGTAAAATCTAACAAGTAATATCTAACAATTTCACAACATATACCCAATACACACAAATCTAAGTAGTTTTTCCCGGCTGTATGTAATGATATAAAACACTTTCTGAGCTAATCATGTAAAACATAATACATAAAAAAATAAAATAGAGCAAAGTTTCCTAAGAGCTAGTCGGCGCCAGGTACATCCATCTCTTGCCTGCATCTAGCTGATATAGTGTGTAATCATTAGTCCAACAGTTGCATAGAAGAGTTTCCATTGGACAAATTCAGGTATGTTTATCCCCGTTTCGTTCCGTTTGCTTCCGTTTAAGAAAAGGTTTTCAACAGAATCGGCGGAATGAATACACCCCTGATCACACGTAAACACAGTTCACTTTCATATCAGCCACGTTGTATTCCTTCTTGCGTCTATGCGATCTCCTCCTCTCACCTTTTCCTTTGCTTGTGGACACCAGCTGTATGTGACCAGAGGAAAAAACCTTTCCAAGCCAAACCATATCATAACCGCTACACACGGCCTACATCGTTGTCACCATATTAGCTAAAGTAATGTCATAGCTAATTATTAAAACCAAAAGCTTACCTTGACTTGGAAGAGTTCCAGTGTTGTGTTGGATAGTCATAGCCAGCTAGCTAACATAGCGTCCCTCTGTTTGAGCCGGGTGTTTGAGTAGTCTAAACTAGCTAGCTGCATTTGCTAGCTGTGAAAGTGAAAGTGAAAAAAAATGACGAAATATCTCTCTCTCTCTCTCTTGCTTCTCATACATTTTTGAAGAAATTAATTTGTTCAAAACTGTTCAACTATTGTATTTTTCTCTCTTTGAGTCAACTAGTCACCACATTTCATGCACTGCAGTGCTAGCTAGCTGTAGCTTATGCTTTCAGTGCTAGATTAATTATCTGATCCTTTGATTGGGTGGACAACATGTCAGTTCATGCTGCAAGAACTCTGATAGGTTAGAGGACATCCTCCGGAAGTTATGATAATTACTGTGTAAGTCTATGGAAGGGGGTGAGAACCATGAGCCTCCTAGGTTTTGTATTGAAGTCAATGTACCCAGAGGAGGACAGAAGCTAGCTGTCCTCCATCTACACCATGGTGCTACCCTGCAGAGTGCTGTTGAGGCTACTTTAGCCCTTCATTGCAAAACAGTGTATTTTAATCAATTATTTGGTGACGTGAATATATTTAGTATTGTTTTATCTAAAAAGGAAAACGTTTTAAATGTTTCACTATTTGTATTTTTATGAAATTGACTGAAGATGGTCCTCCCCTTCCTCCTCTGAGGAGCCTCCACTGTTTTAGTCATATCTGTAGTCGGTCTGAGCAGGCAGTGTTGGGTCAACGTTTGGTTCTGCAGTTGGTCAGTATGTGTGGAAGTATATCCAGACTTGCTCTGCTTCTGGTGCTGTGGGGTCTATTCACAGCTGTTGAAGGTAAGAGAGATATTGCATGATCTATTTAATTTGTACCCTAACCCTAAGTACACAGTAACAATGAGTAATGACAGTACTTGTTACACTGTACTTACAGGAGTTAGACCTACACAGTAATAAGGACACTGTATTGTAAAGTGTAACCAAATTGTTCACTACAGTTTTAATAGTCAGTAAGAATAAACTGTCCTTTTTACTTCACTACCAGTAGCTACTAATGCTCAATCAAACCTATCTCATGAAACAATAGACTCACAATCTGTTTTCTTCCTGTTTACAGAGACTCAAGAGAAAACATTGAGAACAGGAGGAGCAGATGCCACTCTTCTCTTCCCAAACCAAACACTTACAGTGCATTCGGAAAGTATTCAGACCCATTGACTTTTTCCACATTTTGTTACGTTACAGCCTTATTCTAAAATGGATTAAATAATTTTCCCCCCTCATCAGTCTACACACAATACCCCATAAACAAAACAAAAACAGGTTTTTAGAAATGTTTGCAAATTTATTTTTACTTCAGCCACACCAGAGTTGCTACACTCACCAATGAGTTCCAAACATTTACATTACATTTTTTTTTACATTTTAGTCATTTAGCAGACGCTCTTATCCAGAGCGACTTACAGTTAGTGAGTGCATACATAATTTTTTTATACTGGTCCCCCATGGGAATCAAACCCACAACCCTGGCGTTTCAAACGCCATGCTCTACCAACTGAGCTACACCCCTGCCGGCCATTCCCTCCCCTACCCTGGACGACGCTGGGCCAATTGTGCACCGCCCCATGGGTCTCCCGGTCGCGGCCGGTTACGACAGAGCATGGATTCGAACCAGGATCTCTAGTGACACAGCTTACACTGCGCTGCAGTGCTTTAGACCACTGCGCCACTCGGGGACCCGAGTGGGATCAAAACTGCCTCTGGAAGCAACTTCAGCACAAGAACTGTTCGTCGGGAGCTTCATGAAATGGGTTTCCATGGCCGAGCAGCCGCACACAAGCCTAAGATCACCATATGCAATGCCAAGCGTTGGCTGTAGTGGTGTAAAGCTTGCCGCCATTGGACTCTGGAGCAGTGGAAACGCGTTTTCTGGAGTGATGAATCACGCTTCACCATCTGGCAGTCTGACGGACGAATCTGGGTTTGGCGGATGCAAGGAGAACGCTAACTGTGCCAACTGTGAAGTTTGGTGGAGGAGGAATAATGGTCTGGGGTTGTTTTTCATGGTTCAGGCTCCTTAGTTCCAGTGAAGGGAAATCTTAACGCTACAGCATACAATTACATTCTAGATGATTCTGTGCTTCCAACTTTGTGGCAACAGTTTGGGGAAGGCCCTTTCCTGTTTCAGCATGACAATTCCCCCGTGCACAAAGTGAGGTCCATACAGAAATGGTTTGTCGAGATCGGTGTGGAAGAACTTGACTGGCCTGCACTGAGCCCTGACTTCAACCCCATCGAACACCTTTGGGATGAATTGGAACGCAGACTGTGAGCCAGGCCTAATCGCCCAAAATCAATGTCTGACCTCATTAATGCTCTTGTAGCTGAATGGAAGAAAATCCCAACAGCAATGTTCCAACATCTAGTGGAAAGCCTTCCCAGAAGGGTGGAGGCTGTTATAGCAGCAAAGGCGGGACCAACTCCATATTAATGTCACACCCTGATCTGTTTCACCTGTCTTTGTGATTGTCTCCACCCCCCTCCAGGCGTCGCCCATCTTCCCCATTATCCCCAGTGTATTTATACCTGTGTTCTCTGTTTGTCTGTTGCCAGTTCGTTTTGTTTCGTCAAGCCTACCAGCGGTTTTCTCCTTGCGCCTGTCTTTCTCAAGTTCCTGTTTTCTAGTTTTCCCGGTTTTGACCATTCTGCCTGCCCTGACCCTGAGCCTGCCTGCCGTTCTGTACTTTTTGGACTCTGATCTGGATTACTGACCCCTGCCTGCCCCTGACCTGTCGTTTGCCTGCGCCTTGTTTTTGTTATAAACTTTTGTTACTTCAACACTGTCTGCATCTGGGTCTTCTCCTGAAACAAGATAATTAATGCCCATGGTATTGGAATGAGATGTTCGACGAGCAGGTGTCCACATACTTTTGGTCATGTATTGTACGTGTTTGGAGTTGTTCCAGGTTATAAATAGGCTATATAAATTCACCCCAAAATATATAAACATTGATTATTATAAATGTAGGGCCTATAGGTTTGTCTCATCTTTCAAAAAGAATGCAATATAGACAACGTTATTATGAACGTTTAACAGGTTTTTATTTTAACTGGGCCCTATAACAAATACATACTGCTTTAACAACTACTTACCCGTTGAGCAGTGGATGGAGTTAGTGAGAATCACTCAATTCTGTTCTCTGTATGGTGCAAAACCTAATCTGCTACACTGACTATCAAATCCGTGTTTAAACTGAACAGACCGGGTGTGATATGTTCCGCCTCTTCATGAGTGACGTCAGTTGAATGAGCGCTGCAAAACTACTGTATCAAACCCGTTTCTCTACGACCTCTCTCCCTAAAAGTATATTTAGGCGACCCCTAGTGGCAATTGTTTGTAAAGGTCTCTTGAGTAGCAGAAGAATCAAAGACGATTCACTTTTAAAGCATTACCAGCAGAAAATGTATGACACGTTAAATAAAAACGTACATTACAACATTGTTTAAACATTTTATTTATAAAAGTAGAAAACACACACACAACCAAGTACATTACAACATTGTGTATTTTACAGCATTTGATATATAAAAAGTGAAGAAAGAAAACAACACACACACCATGAAAGTAGTCTACATGATGACATTGTGTAGGTTATAATATTATAACACACACCATGACAGTAGTCTACATGATGACATTGTGTAGGTTATAATATTATAACACACACCATGAAAGTAGTCTACATGATGACATTGTGTAGGGTTATAATATTATAACACACACCATGAAAGTAGTCTACATGATGACATTGTGTAGGTTATAATATTATAACACACACCATGAAAGTAGTCTACATGATGACATTGTGTAGGTTATAATATTATAACACACACCATGAAAGTAGTCTACATGATGACATTGTGTAGGTTATAATATTATAACACACACCATGACAGTAGTCTACATGATGACATTGTGTAGGTTATAATATTATAACACACACCATGACAGTAGTCTACATGATGACATTGTGTAGGTTATAATATTATAACACACACCATGACAGTAGTCTACATGATGACATTGTGTAGGTTATAATATTATAACACACACCATGACAGTAGTCTACATGATGACATTGTGTAGGTTATAATATTACAACATTTGATTTATATTAAAGGGAAGAATAAAAACAAGTCTAGTGTGGATTTATCATGTTTCATCATTAACCAACTGCTAAATATATTTACATACATACATACTGTATTTACCCATACAATAACCAGCAGGCCTATCTACAGTGGGGGGAAAAAGTATTTAGTCAGCCACCAATTGTGCAAGTTCTCCCACTTAAAAAGATGAGAGAGGCCTGTAATTTTCATCATAGGTACACGTCAACTATGACAGACAAATTGAGAAAGAAAAAAATCCCGAAAATCACATTGTAGGATTTTTAATGAATTTATTTGCAAATTATGGTGGAAAATAAGTATTTGGTCACCTACAAACAAGCACGATTTCTGGCTCTCACAGACCTGTAACTTCTTCTTTAAGAGGCTCGTCTGTCCTCCACTCGTTACCTGTATTAATGGCACCTGTTTGAACTTGTTATCAGTATAAAAGACACCTGTCCACAACCTCAAACAGTCACACTCCAAACTCCACTATGGCCAAGACCAAAGAGCTGTCAAAGGACACCAGAAACAAAATTGTAGACCTGCACCAGGCTGGGAAGACTGAATCTGCAATAGGTAAGCAGCTTGGTTTGAAGAAATCAACTGTGGGAGCAATTATTAGGAAATGGAAGACATACAAGACCACTGATAATCTCCCTCGATCTGGGGCTCCACGCAAGATCTCACCCTGTGGGGTCAAAATGATCACAAGAACGGTGAGCAAAAATCCCAGAACCACACGAGGGGACCTAGTGAATGACCTGCAGAGAGCTGGGACCAAAGTAACAAAGCCTACCATCAGTAACACACTACGCCGCCAGGGACTCAAATCCTGCAGTGTCTGACGTGACCCCCTGCTTAAGCCAGTACATGTCCAGGCCCGTCTGAAGTTTGCTAGAGTGCATTTGGATGATCCAGAAGAGGATTGGGAGAATGTCATATGGTCAGATGAAACCAAAATATAACTTTTTGGTAAAAACTCAACTCGTCGTGTTTGGAGGACAAAGAATGCTGAGTTGCATCCTGTCACGGATGTAGCCGAAGCTGCTCCTCCTCCTTGCTCGGGCAGGCTTCGGCGTTCGTCGTCCCCGGAGTACTAGCTGCCACCTATCTAGGTTTCAGCAATCGTCTAGATTGGTCTGCTTTGTGTACACCTGTTTCCCATTAGTGTTGATGGTTTCCCTTTATAACCCCTGTCTGTCATTCGTTTGTTGTGTGTGATTGTTCTCCGTTTGTTTTCGGCAGGACTGTGTATTGCGATTATTGTTCCTCCCTGTTTTGGAGGTTTTGTTGTTTTGTACTTTTCATTACGTTTATTAGTAAAGTACATCTGCCAGTCTCTCGGTGTCCTGCGCTTGACTTTGTTCACCGCATACACGTTTATCCTGACACATCCAAAGAACACCATACCTACTGTGAAGCATGGGGGTGGAAACATCATGCTTTGGGGCTGTTTTTCTGCAAATGGACCAGGACGACTGATCCGTGTAAAGGAAAGAATGAATGGGGCCATGTATCGTGAGATTTTGAGTGAAAACCTCCTTCCATCAGCAAGGGCATTGAAGATGAAACGTGGCTGGGTCTTTCAGCATGACAATGTTCCCAAACACACCGCCCGGGCAACGAAGGAGTGGCTTCGTAGAAGCATTTCAAGGTCCTGGAGTGGCCTAGCCAGTCTCCAGATCTCAACCCCATAGAAAATCTTTGGAGGGAGTTGAAAGTCTGTGTTGCCCAGCGACAGCCCCAAAACATCACTGCTCTAGAGGAGATCTGCATGGAGGAATGGGCCAAAATACCAGCAACAGTGTGTGAAAACCTTGTGAAGACTTACAGAAAACGTTTGACCTGTGTAATTGCCAACAAAGGGTATATAACAAAGTATTGAGAAACTTTTGTTATTGACCAAATACTTATTTTCCACCATAATTTGCAAATAAATTCATACAAAATCCTACAATGTGATTTTCTGGATTTTTTTTCTTCTCATTCTGTCTGTCATAGTCGACGTGTACCTATGATGAAAATTACAGGCCTCTCTCATCTTTTTAAGTGGGAGAACTTGCACAATTGGTGGCTGACTAAATACTTTTTTCCCCCACTGTATGTGTGTCAGCCATTCAGTCCACTATTCAGTACCCACAATGCCTATGGATAGAGACGGTCTCTGAACCACACAGATGTGTGTTAGACAGTGTGGTAGTCACTCAGTTCTCTAAAATGTTCCTAAAATAGAAAAGTCAAAACTGTCAAGTGTTGACAGCTATGGTTTAATACAAACAAATAGCTGAACAAGGTGTTTAAAATACAATTAAAGTGATCATTATACAGTATACTTTTATTTAATCAATTTCAGAATAAGGCTGTAATGTAACAAAATGTGGAAAAAGTCAAGGGGTCTGAATACTTTCCGAATGCACTGCATTCTGTATAAAATAAGGTAATTTAAAAATTGACTGAATGGAGTATCCTATATTAGTGACATGATTAACATAACAACAATGCAAATCATTTGCATGTATTCAGTCACCATGACTACCACCACAGAACATCATTCCAGAGCTTCTTGTTGAGAGAATAAAATAAAAGAGGACTTAAACCTACTTCTCTACAACATCTTGTGCTTGTTGCATCATACACTTGGCTGAGGAGCTGAGGGAGTGTAACCTGAAACACAAAAATTACATTTTGGAGTGATGTTTTGAATTTTGGGGGTTATTGTGACACATTATAACATTCACAATCATCTCTGTTTCAAGCACTCTACCAGGATGATAAAAATAAGGTTGTACAAATACTTACATTTTGAATGGACTGGAGATTGTTGTGGTCCTGCAATAAAAATAAAAATTGGCAATGATAATGAGAAGAGCCAAATCATCTGTTGTAAAAGTGTACTAATATAACTACTTTGTGGACATTTACAGTTACATATTCTCCAGGGATTACATTTGATGCTGAAAAACAATTCAGTGTTCTACTCTATTCCTTACCTACAGTAAGTACAAACACTGTTTACTTGAAATCATAAACCCTACTGTTAATTAGAATATGTGTCTTACTGTTAGATTAGACCTCTAGATTTCAGGGTCATCATGTTGAGGGTTGACTGTTGATAGTTCTTCCTGATCTCTGTCATGGGCTGTGGGATTTGGGCTAAAGATTGTTTTTGTAAGTTTGACAATCAATGTCAAATTAATACTGTATTTTCTCTTTGTCATCTGGACAGTAAAACTTACCTTCTTATTTTATTTCTCAGTTTGCACCACCACAGTGCCACAGCTCCACAGCACACAGCAATGAAACACAGAGAACCCATCACTGCAGCAATCACTGTTGTCTTACCTGTGAAAGATGACAAAATGAGAATGGTACAATTCACAGATAAGAGTGTCAGAGATTAGTTGTGGTCATTAGATTAATGACTTACCACTGATCCTGTCACCATCAGTGACCTTAGGTAGACCTAGCACAGAAAATACAGAAACAATACTTCAGAATGACACCAGCATGTTGATTGTTACTGTAGGCATGTACAGAACCATTTCTCACCAGCAAATGGAGCTTGAGTTCTAGCTGGAATAACCATGGATATGTTCTTGGTGACACCTACAGAGAACAGTGAAACCATACAGCCAACCCTCGTGTCTTTGTCAGGTAGACTGAATGCTGCCAGCATGGAAGTTATGGTGACACTGACAGTTCCATTGGGATGGGTGACATTGGCCATTGTGGAATTTTCTAGAATTTCTGTGTCTTCCCAGGTCACTATAGGAGCAGGTCGTCCAGTAGCAGAACAGGACAGAGTGGTGTGACTGTTGTTGGTTTGTGTGATGAGGAGTGAGGGTCCATACAGCTCTACAGAACAACAACAGACACAGATCACAGTGAATGTAAATACTATAATGTTTTCATGTACATTATTTACTAAATGATTCCATTTACATTATTTACTAAATGATTCCATTTTGATAAATTATTGCAAGACATTGGATGTATGATCTGATAAAATGGCTGCCTGAAGTTCTGAAGAAGTTGTTCTGGGTCAGTCATTTACAGTACATTATGTTATCAGTTTTTACCATTGACTTGGAGGCAGGTCCTTCCACTGATAGGTCCATCTGGAAAGGTGTTAAACAGACACTTGTAGCAGGACTCATCTCCTCTTGACACTCCTCTGATGATGATAGAGCAGTTCTGCAGTCCCTCGTCTTCAAACTCCACTTTCCCCTTAAAAGGTGGGTTGACATTAGGACCGCGTTTACTGTAGGTGGCCACATTTTCAATCGCTCCAGGTGTCACTTTTTGCCAGGTGACTTGCCGCACGTCTTTGGGTGTCATGAGCTCACAGTTTAAGACTGCATCTTCTCCCAGGGTTGCTGTGACAACCTGCTGTGTTCTCACCAGCTGAGAGAGCCCTGCATGAAGACAGTTACACACTACTTAGTACTTACTACATTACAAACTCACACAAACACACATAATCAGTTGGTAGAACACGGTGCGTTGTGGGTTTGATTCACGCTGGGACCATATTCTAAAACAAATGTATGCACTCACTGTATTGTAAGTTGCTTGGGACAAAAGCATCAGCTAAAAGCCATATCTTTAAAATATATATTGTATCGTTTTGTAGCACAGGGCTTTGACTTTTTCTTTTTTTGATGATTTATGTTAATACAACATGCAGGAGGGCCAAAATGTCAATTGTATGATTTAGAGGCAATTTGTGTTACGTTGTGTTATGTTACTTTACGTTGTGTTATGTTATGTTGCGTTATGTAATCATGTCTTGTGTTGTGTTGTGTTTTCTTATGTTATGTTATGTTGCGTTGTGTTGCGTTATGTTGTGTTGTGTAATGTTATGCAACTGTTTGAATAAAGAAGAGCGAGACAGAAAAACATATTTGTGTGATGTCATCATGTGTGATGTGCAGAAAGTTTCACTTTACTGAAAGCAGACAATTACCACTCTATTATTAGGCATTTCATCACTTTACCTAATGCAATGAAAGATGAAAACCAATCAAAAATGACTTTATAGAGCAGCCATACTCAACTGGCAGGTCACGGTCCAGATCTGGACCTAGAACGGGGTCAATATAGACCGTGGTCCAGATCCACACCTAGAACGGGGACAATATAGACCGTGGTCCAGATCCACACCTAGAACGGGGTCAATATAGACCGTGGTCCAGATCCACACCTAGAACGGGGTCAATATAGACCGTGGTCCAGATCCACACCTAGAACGGGGTCAATATAGATCGTGGTCCAGATCCACACCTAGAACGGGGTCAATATAGACCACCGGTCCCAAGTCTTTTTTAGACACTCAGTCAGGCTTTCAACTTAGTTAGGAAGGTGTTCCTCATATTTGGTATTGTCAGTGTATATACAGGCAGTTTGTGGGACTGGTAACAGGGAAAGACTGACTCGGTAATGCTGTTGAAATCTAGTTATTGAGGAGAAACGACCACACAGGATTTTTGTACATCTTGCAAGCCAAGGATGACAAGGCTTGGGTGACTGCAGGTCAAGTTGTCCCTGTGTCCCTTTGTGGACAACAGGGGGAGGAGGTACCATAGAGCCTGTGCTGGCAGGTTAAAGGAGAGTAACACAAAGCATGAGTTTATAAAAACAACTTTGAATTAAGTTTTTGTATGTTTATTCTGTTAGTAGGTGATTGATATTAACATGTAATATTCTAAATAAAACATTTTCCTCTAGTGTTATTATGAAAGTGCAAATATTGATATAGTTGTTGAGGTATGCAGCACTCTAATTCACAAGGAAAATAGAGAATTTCAAATAAAAAATTGTAAATGCATTTTTTTAGCACATTTGTGCATTTATGGTTGGTTAAGACGGGACCCACGAGTGCACTTTGATAGCCTATGCAATAGCTATTCAAGATAGGTTCAAGTCCTGGCTCTGGCTGGGCCACTCAAGGACATTCAGAGACTTGTCCCGAAGCCACTCCTGCGTTGTCTTGGCTGTGTGCTTAGGGTCGTTGTCCTGTTAAGAAGGTGAACCTTCGCCCCAGTCTGAGGTCCTGAGCATTCTGCAGCAGGTTTTAAGGATCTCTCTGTGCTTTGCTCCGTTCATCTTTCCCTCGATCCTGACTAGTCTCCCAGTCCCTGCCGCTGAAAAATATCCCCACAGCATGATGCTGCCACCACCATGCTTCACCGTAGGGATGGTGCCAGGTTTCCTCCAGAAGTGACACTTGGCATTCAGGCCAAAGAGTTGTTTCTTGTTTCTCATGGTCTGAGTGTCCTTTAGGTGCCTATAGGTCAACTCCAAGCGGGCTGTCATGTGCCTTTCCTGAGGAGTGGCTTCTGTCTGGCCACTCTACCATAAAGGCCTGATTGGTGGAGCGCTGCAGAGATGGTTGTCCTTCTGGACGGTTCTCCCATCTCCACAGAGGAACTCTGGAGCTCTGTCAGAGTGACCATCAGGTTATTGGTTATCTCCCTGACCAAGGCCCTTCTCCCTTGAAAATGTTTGGTGCCCTTCCCCAGATCTATGCCTCGAGACAATCCTGTCTCGGAGCTCTATGGACAATACCTTAAACCTCATGGCTTGGTTTTTGCTCTGACATATACTGTCAACTGTGGAACCTTAAATAGACAGGTGTGTACCTTTCAAAATCATGTCCAATCAATTGAATTTACCACAGGTGGACTCCAATCAAGTTGTAGAAACATCTCAAGGATGATCAATGGAAACAGGATGCACCTGAGCTCACTTTCATGTCTCATAGCAAAGGGTCTGAATACTTATGTAAATAAGGTATTTCTGTTTTGTTTTTTAAGAAATTTGGAAAGAAAAAAAATCTAAAAACCTGTTTTGTTTTTGTTGATTGATGAGGAAAAACAAATTTCAATTTTACAATAAGGCTGTAACGTAACAAAATGTGGAAAAAGTGAAGGGGTCTGAATACTTTCCAAACTCATTTTGCACAGCGTCACATCCATAACGGAGAATGTCACAACGGTACATTTTCTCTCTAAAGTATATATGACCATTTTTACATGTTCATCATTGTTGTTTTAGTGTGTAGCCAAGCCTTACTTTCAGTGGCTATCAATATTTTACCATAAGATTTTGAGATTCACAGACTTTTGCTGATGTGTCCATTCTCCCAAAAATGCCTGTCCATTTCCGTCACATCCATAATGCATGTTTTGTTGTTCCGTTACTTCAAACTGGTATTACTTAGAATTGTGTCGTTTTGTGTCTACACTTCCCCTATAGGGTTCTACAAATATACACATTAACATTTTCCTTTATGATAAGTCAATTAGCCATTTTGTTTCTCATGTTGTGTGTGAATGTCACATCCATAACGCTGGAATTGCCCTGAAGGGACTAAACAACTGCATAAATACATATGCAGTATTGTATCAATCATTTCAATTCCCATGTTATATGTTTGTCCATTTCAAAGGACTCTTGGAAGACTAGCCCTTGGTGGGTTAAAAGAGATCCTAATAAAATTAATGCTGCATTATGTAACATTTTGGGAGAGCTGACCAAATTCACATAGAAAAGTGTGTTATAGATCTGTCATTATTAAAAGCAAGTCTAAGAAGCGGTATAACTATTTTATGTGAGCTATTTCTATGCTTCCCGTTTTTAACTTTCGTTTTTGCATCTTTTACTTTAGGTTTGGTACACTAGTTTCAAACAGCTGAAAATACAATATCTTTGGTTATTGAAAATATATTTCAAAGCGGTTTAGATGTTACCTATATTCTCTACACTAAACATTGCTTGTTTTGTCACATAAACTGAAATTAGGCGAACTACTCAAATTTTTGCAACCAGTAAATGGCGGAGTGATTTCTGCATAGTGCACCTTTAAATGAAATAAAATCAACCTCTGAGAACTACAATGTAAAAAATAATCAAGGTGGCCCAACTCAAGATCTTTTGGTAACTAGTCTGACAGCCTTTTAAGTTAAATCAACTTTTTGGAGAAGCGTTGCATAAGCCTCACATTTTAAGTTAAACTTTTCTAGCTCAATCAGACAAGTTGGCAAAACTTTGTTCCAACTTAACTAGACAAGTTGGATTAAGGTTCAATCAACTTAAAATCATGTGTTTGATAGATGTTTGTATGGAAATTATTTTGTAGGTTGTTATATTTGTATTAAGTTTGAGACAAGTATGTTAATGTTGTACTTAGACTCCACCTTGACTCCGTTCCAGTTTCAGTTTGTCACGCCCTGACTCAGAGGACGCTTATATGTTGAGTCAGGGTGTGTATATTCTTTGTTATATATATTCTATGTTGTGGGTCTATTATGTGTAGATCTATGTTGGCCGGTGTGGTTCCCAATCAGAGGCAGCTGTAGCTCGTTGTTTCTGATTGGGGACCATACTTAGGCAGCCTTTTGGCACTAGTGGGTTGTGGGATCTTGTTCCGTATAAGGTTTGTTGTGTGTTACCTTAGGACTTCACGTGTCGTTGGTTTATTGTTTTGTCGTGTGTTTATTCGGTATAATAAACATGTATGCATATCACACTGCGCCTTGGTCCGTCCCGTCCTTCAACGAGCGTGACAGAAGATCCCACCAGACCTGGACCAATCAGTGTGCCGAGGAGGAGCAGAGAGGATGGACTTGGCAGGAGATAAGAGAGGATCTGGCAAGAAAGATGGAGGCCCTGAAAGGGATCAGGGTGGAGAGGCAACCCCAAGAAGATTTTTGGGGGGGCACACGGTGTGGACGACGAGGCCGCAGGAGGCCGCGATAGGGCGGATCTGTTGGTTAGGAGAGGAGGCCACCAGATTACGGGGGCTATTGGTTCAGACGGAGCAGAAGGAAGGTGTAGAGGCACGGCGAGAGGAGCTGGTTAGGCAGCAGAAGGAGCTGGGGTTAATCAAGGAACCCAGTCCTGCTCCTCGCACCAAGCAAGTGGTGCGTGTCGCCAGTCCGGTCCGGCCCGTTCCTGCTCCTCGCACCAAGCCAGTGGTGCGCGTCGCCAGCCCGGCCCGGCCTGTTCCTGCTTCTCGTACCAAGCCAGTGGTGCGCGTCGCCAGCCCGGCCCGGCCTGTTCCTGCTCCTCGCACCAAGTCAGTGGTGCGCGTCGCCAGCCCGGCCCGGCCTGTTCCTGCTCCTCGCACCAAGCCAGTGGTGCGCGTCGCCAGCCCGGCCCGGCCTGTGCCTGCTCCTCGCACCAGACCAGTGGTGCGTTTGTCCAGTCCGGCACGGCCCGTGCCCGTTCCACCAGTGCCTAATCCGGCACCGGTCAGCTGCTCCACTCCGGAGCCAGAGCAGTCCGCTCCACCGGTGCCTGATCCAGCTCCGGTCAGCTGCGCCACTCCGGAGCCAGAGTGCCCACCCGGCCCCTACCCTGTTATGTTTATGTTGTGCGGTCGGAGTCCGCACCTTTGGGGGGGTACTGTCACGCCCTGACTCAGAGGACGCTTATATGTTGAGTCAGGGTGTGTATATTCTTTGTTATATATATTCTATGTTGTAGGTCTATTATGTGTAGATCTATGTTGGCCGGTGTGGTTCCCAATCAGAGGCAGCTGTTGCTCGTTGTCTCTGATTGGGGTCCATACTTAGGCAGCCTTTTGTTCCGTATAAGGTTTGTTGTGTGTTACCTTAGGACTTCACGTGTCGTTGGTTTATTGTTTTGTCGTGTGTTTATTCGGTATAATAAACATGTATGCATATCACACTGCGCCTTGGTCCGTCCCGTCCTTCAACGAGCGTGACACAGTTATTATCCAATTCATTGACTGGCCAGTGTTTTATTTCTATCCTGACAACAAATACACTTTTTTGCTATATCTGATGTAATGCATCATATGTCAGCTACTGAAATATATATTTTAATTGTGAACTGGTCCCTGACAAGTACATTTATTAAAATAAAGTAAAATACAAATTGCAGAGAGGCACATTGGGAAATATGTTAATAGAACACATGTATTTTGAGCCAACACAGTATTTTAGGTTGAGATTTTCAGCAAATTCAGACTGTTTTATTCAAGTATTCCATGTCAGCTCAACAATCTCCCAATTCAAATGTCCAGTCAACTTGGATATTTAAACTACATGGACTTTTTCTAAATTGCAGTTTTAACAGTATAGAACAGGAAGATGCTGATGTTTGTAAACTGATGGTGACCGGACCTGCCATTCACCAGTAAAAAGGAACCTTAGCTTCAAACAATGTTTCGAATTAATTGTATACCTTTAAGGTCTATTTGCAGTTACACCTGATGCATAATGCACCTATACATTTAGTGTAGTTCATATGAAAACTGATATAACTCACCCTCAGCAAGGAATAGCAGCAGAACAGAAAGGCAACTTTTAACACGAGCCATGGCAGCAATCTGTAGCTAGGTGAGGCTAGGTGATGTAAATGGACGTCTGGATGATGTGCGGCAAAGTAGTATTTCCAGCTAGGAACCGTTTTCAAGGGATGCATTGTGGGAGGCATGGTAACGTAGTCCGTTGGATAGTTTAAAAACTAACAAGCTCTGTTCTGCAACCTTGTTGGCCAATTTTGAATTTGTTTTGGGAACTCCTCCAATAGAAATGAAGACAATTTCTAGTCTCTACAGCTCCTCCAGTGCAAGTGAAAGTAAACAAAACGGTATCTGGAGAACACCGTTGCAAGGTTGGGGGTAATAACATTATGCATCATCATGCATAGCTAAGTGAATCTAATGGCGAGATTAACTTAACCTATATGAAGGTTTTCCCCTTGTGTGTGTCAGTGCCATTGCTTGCTCAAAGATGTACAGTGGGGGAAAAAAGTATTTAGTCAGCCGCCAATTGTGCAAGTTCTCCCACTTAAAAAGATGAGAGAGGCCTGTAATTTTCATCATAGGTACACGTCAACTATGACAGACAAAATGAGAAAAAAAAATCCAGAAAATCACATTGTAGGATTTTTTATGAATTTATTTGCAAATTATGGTGGAAAATAAGTATTTGGTCAATAACAAAAGTTTCTCAATACTTTGTTATATACCCTTTGTTGGCAATGACACAGGTCAAACGTTTTCTGTAAGTCTTCACAAGGTTTTCACACACTGTTGCTGGTATTTTGGCCCATTCCTCCATGCAGATCTCCTCTAGAGCAGTGATGTTTTGGGGCTGTCGCTGGGTAACACGGACTTTCAACTCCCTCCAAAGATTTTCTATGGGGTTGAGATCTGGAGACTGGCTAGGCCACTCCAGGACCTTGAAATGCTTCTTACGAAGCCACTCCTTCGTTGCCCGGGCGGTGTGTTTGGGATCATTGTCATGCTGAAAGACCCAGCCACGTTTCATCTTCAATGCCCTTGCTGATGGAAGGAGGTTTTCACTCAAAATCTCACGATACATGGCCCCATTCATTCTTTCCTTTACACGGATCAGTCGTCCTGGTCCCTTTGCAGAAAAACAGCCCCAAAGCATGAAGTTTCCACCCCATGCTTCACAGTAGGTATGGTGTTCTTTGGATGCAACTCAGCATTCTTTGTCCTCCAAACACGATGAGTTGAGTTTTTACCAAAAAGTTATATTTTGGTTTCATCTGACCATATGACATTCTCCCAATCCTCTTCTAGATCATCCAAATGCACTCTAGCAAACTTCAGACGGGCCTGGACATGTACTGGCTTAAGCAGGGGGACACGTCTGGCAATGCAGGATTTGAGTCCCTGGCGGCGTAGTGTGTTACTGATGGTAGGCTTTGTTACTTTGGTCCCAGCTCTCTGCAGATCATTCCCTAGGTCCCCCCGTGTGGTTCTGGGATTTTTGCTCACCGTTCTTGTGATCATTTTGACCCCACGGGGTGAGATCGTGCGTGGAGCCCCAGATCGAGGGAGATTATCAGTGGTCTTGTATGTCTTCCATTTCCTAATAATTGCTCCCACAGTTGATTTCTTCAAACCTAGCTGCTTACCTATTGCAGATGCAGTCTTCCCAGCCTGGTGCAGTTCTACAATTTTGTTTCTGGTGTTCCTTGACAGCTCTTTGGTCTTGACCATAGTGGAGTTTGGAGTGTGACTGTTTGAGGTTGTGGACAGGTGTCTTTTATACTGATAACAAGTTCAAACAGGTGCCATTAATACAGGTAACGAGTGGAGGACAGAGGAGCCTCTTAAAGAAGAAGTTACAGGTCTGTGAGAGCCAGAAATCTTGCTTGTTTGTAGGTGACCAAATACTTATTTTCCACCATAATTTGCAAATAAATTCATAAAAAATCCTACAATGTGATTTTCTGGATTTTTTTTTTTCAATTTGTCTGTCATAGTTGACGTGTACCTATGATGAAAATGACAGGCCTCTCTCATCTTTTTAAGTGGGAGAACTTGCACAATTGGTGGCTGACTAAATACTTTTTTTCCCCACTGTAGCTGTGAAGTAAGTCTCTCCCGACAGCCGTTTGTTGACTGGCCCAGCAAATTGAGTGTGAAATCAAAGATGAGGGTGGCGTCTGAACTATGCTCCACACAGCAAGCAGATTTGATTTGAAAGTATATTATACATGTGCAGCCAAGTGATCGTGGGAAAGACATGTAAGATATTCATGTGTCGAGGGGGAAATTGACTGTTTGTGTGTGTTGTTTTGAGATTAATTGATACTGTATATCGTTTTTTTCTGTCAAACTCTTGACACTATTTTTTTCTGTCAAATTATCAGCTACTCTTTAGAGGATTTTCCTGCACAGCAGGAAATGCAAACATGTAGTGTATTTGAAGTTTAAAAAGGCTTCTGAAGTTAGTAATTTCCACTTTAAAATGTCAACTTGATTTGCCCTAACGAAAAATGTATCATCCCCTACAAAAAATGTCCATGATTTATAATCCACATTTCCTGTTGCTGAAGGATTATTTTCCTGCTGTAGGAAACTGACCCAAATTAAGATCCTACACCTGTTTAAAGCAAAAGATGGATACAAAAAAGCTGTCTGCTGGAAAACCTTGGTAGTGTATGGTGAAGTGGGCTGTGGTACTCATTAGAATTTCCTGTCTTTTTCAGTTTTTTACCTTCTCATTTAAAACATCGTCTTTGTGTTTATTTCCATGGTTTTTACACCAAAAGGTGATTTACATTACATTACACAACATTTCCACATGCAGAAAGCTATCAATAACGTGTTATCTATCTGAAGTAAAAGTACACAATGATGACAAATGGCAATAGAAATAAGGTAGTTATGATTATTTATTCAATGTTACAGTGAAATACTAACAGCTGATTTTCCAGAGGGAAGCGAAAAACCAGAAACCCATTTAAGGCAATGTGGGATAAACTGGAAAGACAATCGAGCAAGCTCCTGGAAAATACAAAAATCTTCAACATAAACTTTTTAAGTTACTTTAAAGTTGACTGAGGACAGGCCTAGTACTAAAATACTGTACCTTTATTCAAAAGTGAATTATCACAAAATACATAATTTACAGCCTAATCATCAGACACAGGAACTTTTTACATATAATTCAGGGGTAGCCAAAATGGCTCTTAAAGTGGTTGTGCACGCTTTTTGCTCCAGCCCAGTTCTACCACACCTGATTCAATTGGTAGAGCATGGCGCTTGTAACGCCAGGGTAGTGGGTTCGATCTCCGGGACCACCCATACGTAAAAATGTATGCACACATGACTGTAAGTCGCTTTGGATAAAAGTGTCTGCTAAATGGCATATTATTATTATTATATTATATTATATTATTCTACTATTCAAGGTTTTGATAAGCAGCTGACTAGTAGAATCGTGTGGTGTAGAACAGTCAGAAGTTACAAATATCACAGCTGAGCTGCAGCAAAGAGTGCTTCCTCTGAAGTTCTATGGCTGTGTTTACACAGGCAGCCTGAGACCCCAAATCTGATTTATTTTTTTCTGACTGTCCACACTCAGTTTAACATGTGACCCATATCAGATTTAAGAAATTCACACTCTGAAGAAGCACACAGATGCAATTCTCATTTCCTGTCGCTGTTCCTTTACATTTTGGGGTGGTTGTCATGGTAATGTCAGGTGCAAGAACAAAAAAAATCAGATCTGAGCGTTCAGACGGAGGTCGCATTTGGAGGATGGGGTTTGTATCAGGATTCTGCTCCACATATGGAGGTGTTATAAATAGGAAGACAAAAGATCTGATTCCATGTTTTTTTTTGCTGTTTACACATTAGGGAAAATAACAGATAGGTATCATATATGCAAATAACTGTCAAAAGATCTGAAATGGGCTGCCATAAAGCATTGTTTACACAGGCAACCCAATTCAGATATATTTTTTAACTAATTGGTCTTTTGACCAATCAGATCAGGTCTTTTGCACATAATTGGGAAAATATCAGAATGGGGGTGCATGTGTAGTACCTCAGAAAACCATGAGTGTATGAAAGCCAACATGACATTAGATACCATACTTACCTCATCCACCCCAGGAACTCGCAAATGTTTTAGAACATTGTGTCTGTAATCTGCTGAATCCCCTGTATGCTTTCTATACTGCAGCTTCTTTCCATGATCAACTGGAAGCATCAATAGATGATGAAGTGTGATGCCTCCCACAATTAATAAATAAATACATAAATACACAAATATATAACATTTAAATAAATAAATAACATGTTTAAGATTATTATAATTAGGTGTGTGTTTATATTGATCCTATTTCACACAGTGTGTATTATAAGCATGTGGTCCTCTGTAGCTCAGCTGGTAGAGCACGGCGCTTGTAACGCCAAGGTAGTGGGTTCGATCCCCGGGACCACCCATACACAAAAAAAAAAAAAATGTATGCACGCATGACTGTAAGTCGCTTTGGATAAAAGCGTCTGCTAAATGGCATATTATTATTATGTCTGAATTGGAAATGTTATTTTGTTGAATATCCCAACTCCCCCTGAGACACCAGCCAGGGTGTGCCATTATCAACGGAGACCCTGGAGCAATTAGGGTTAACTGCCTTGCTCAAGGTCAAACTATCGACCTTTGGGTTACTGGCCCAACGCTCTAACCGCTAGGCGACCTGCCATAGTAGTTCCTGTCCAAATAAGGTAACTAGGTGTGGTGAGGGGCTCAGGCGTTCCAGGGGACATCATCTCTGCAGCAGGCCAAGGCACCTCCAACTGCAAGAGAAACAGAAACTGGTGCCATAACAGGACAGAGTGGTGTGACTGTTGTTGGTTTGTGTGATGAGGAGTGAGGGTCCATACAGCTCTACAGAACAACAACAGACACAGATCACAGTGAATGTAAATACTATAATGTTTTCATTTACATGATTTACTAAATGATTCCATTTACATGATTTACTAAATGATTCCATTTTGATAAATGTTTGCAAGACTTTGGATGTATGATCTGATGAAATGGCTGCCTGAAGTTCTGAAGAAGTTGTTCTGGGTCAATCATTTACAGTACATTATGTTATCAGTTTTTACCATTGACTTGGAGGCAGGTCGTTCCGCTGATAGGTCCATCTGGAAAGGTGTTAAACAGACACTTGTAGCAGGACTCATCTCCTCTTGACACTCCTCTGATGATGATAGAGCAGTTCTGCAGTCCCTCGTCTTCAAACTCCACTTTCCCCTTAAAAGGTGGGTTGACATTAGGACCGCGTTTACTGTAGGTGGCCACATTTTCATTCGCTCCAGTTGTCATTTTTTGCCAGGTGACTTGCCGCACGTCTTTGGGTGTCATGAGTTCACAGTTTAAGACTGCATCTTCTCCCAGGATTGCAGTGACAACCTGCTGTGTTCTCACCAACTGAGAGAGCCCTGCATGAAGACAGTTACACACTACTTAGTACTTACTATATTACAAACTCACACACACACACACACACACACACACACACACACACACACACACACTGGGACCATATTATAAATATATGTATGCACTCACTGTATTGTAAGTTGCTTTGGAGAAAAGCGTCAGCTAAAAGCCATATCTTTAAAAGATATGTTGTACCATTTTGTAGCACAAGGCTTTGTCTTTTTCTTTTTTTGACGATTTATGTTAATATAACGTGTAGGAGGGCCAAAATGTAAAATTTAATGATTTAGAGGCAATTTGTGTTACGTTGCGTTATGTTACTTTACGTTGTATGTTATGTTGCGTTATGTAATCTTGTGTTGTGTTGTGTTGTGTTTTCTTATGTTATGTTATGTTGCGTTATGTTGTGTTGTGTAATGTTATGCAACTGTTTGAATAAAGAAGAGTGAGACAGAAAAACATCTTTGTGATGTCATCATAAAATGTGCATAAAGTTTCACTTCACTAAAAGCGGACAATGACCACTTTATTATTAGGCATTTCATCACTTTAGCTAAACCAATCAAAGATGACTTTATAGAGCAGCCATACTCAACTGGCAGGTCGTGGTCCAGATCTGGACCTAGAACGGGGTCAATATAGACCGTGGTCCAGATCCACACCTAGAACGGGGTCAATATAGACCGTGGTCCAGATCCACACCTAGAACGGGGTCAATATAGACCGTGGTCCAGATCCACACCCAGAACGGGGTCAATATAGACCGTGGTCCAGATCCACACCTAGAACGGGGTCAATATAGACCGTGGTCCAGATCCACACCTAGAACGGGGTCAATATAGACCGTGGTCCAGATCCACACCTAGAACGGGGTCAATATAGACCGTGGTCCAGATCCACACCTAGAACGGGGTCAATATAGACCGTGGTCCAGATCCACACCTAGAACGGGGTCAATATAGACCGTGGTCCAGATCCACACCTAGAACGGGGTCAATATAGACCACGGGTCCCGAGTCTTTTTTAGACACTCAGTCAGGCTTTCAACTTAGTTAGGAAGGTGTTCCTCATATTTGGTATTGTCAGTGTATATACAGGCAGTTTGTGGGACTGGTAACAGGGAAAGACTGACTCGGTAATGCTGTTGAAATCCAGTTCTTGAGGAGAAACGACTACACAGGATTTTTCGTACATCTTGCAAGCCAAGGATGACAAGGCTTGGGTGACTGCAGGTCAGTTGTCCCTGTGTCCTTTTGTGGACAACAGGGGGAGGAGGTACCATAGAGCCTGTGCTGGCAGATTAAAGGAGAGTAACACAAAGCATGAGTTTATAAAAACAACTTTGAATTAAGTTTTTATATGTTTATTCTGTTAGTAGGTGATTGATATTAACATGTAATATTTTAAATAAAACATTTTCCTCTAGTGTTATTATGAAAGTGCAAATATGTATATAGTTGTTGAGGTATGCAGCACTCTAATTCACAAGGAAAATAGAGAATTTCAAATAAATATTTGTACATGCATTTTATTAGCACATTTGTACATTTATGGTTGGTTAAGACGGGACCGGAGTGCACTTTGATAGCCTATGCAATAACTATTCAAGATACTGGTGATTTCTTGGTTCTTTGAGGTACACTGCATTTTCAGATGACAACAAAAGAATTATGATGAAGTATTCAGACCCCTTCACTTTTTCCACATTTTGTTACGCTACAGAATTATTCTAAAATTGATTTTTTTATTTAAATCCCTCATCAATCGCCACACAATACCCCATAATGACAAAGCAAAAACAGGTTTTAGAAACTTTTGAAAATGTTTTTTTTAAAAACAGAAATATCACATTTACATAAGTATTCAGACCCCTTTACTCAGTACTATGTTGAAGCACCTTTGGCAGCGTTACAGCCTTGAGTCTTCTTGGGCATGACACTACAAGCTTGACACACCTGTATTTGGGGAGTTTATTTTCAGATCCTCTCAAGCTCTGTTGGTTGGATGGGGAGCGTCACTGCACAGCTATATTCAGGTCTCTCCAGAGATGTTCGATCGGGTTCAAGTCCGGGCTCTGGCTGGGCCACTCAAGGACATTCAGAGACTTGTCCCGAAGACACTCCTGCGTTGTCTTGGCTGTGTGCTTAGGGTCGTTGTCCTGTTGGAAGGTGAACCTTCGCCCCAGTCTGAGGTCCTGAGCATTCTGTAGCAGGTTTTAAGGATCTCCTTGTGCTTTGCTCCATCCATCTTTCCCTCGATCCTGACTAGTCTCCCAGTCCCTGCCGCTGAAAAATATCCCCACAGCATGATGCTGCCACCACCATGCTTCACCGTAGGGGTGGTGCCAGGTTTCCTCCAGACGTGACGCTTGGCATTCAGGCCACAGAGTTCAATTTTGATTTCATCAGACCAGAGAATCTTGTTTCTCATGGTCTGAGAGTCCTTTAGGTGCCTATAGGTAAACTCCAAGCGGGCTGTCATGTGCCTTCCTGAGGAGTGGCTTCTGTCTGGCCACTCTACCATAAAGGCCTGATTGGTGGAGCGCTGCAGAGATGGTTGTCCTTCTGGACGGTTCTCCCATCTCCACAGAGGAACTCTGGAGCTCTGTCAGAGTGACCATCAGGTTATTGGTTACCTCCCTGACCAAGGCCCTTCTCCCTTGAAAATGTTTGGTGCCCTTCCCCAGATCTGTGCCTCAACACAATCCTGTCTCAGAGCTCTATGGACAATTCCTTAGACCTCATGGCTTGGTTTTTGCTCTGACATGTACTGTAAACTGTGGGACCTTAAATAGACAGGTGTGTGCCTTTCAAAATCATGTCCAATCAATTTAATTTACCACAGGTGGACTCCAATCAAGTTGTAGAAACGTCTCAAGGATGATCAATGGAAACAGGATGCACCTGAGCTCACTTTCATGTCTCATAGCAAAGGGTCTGAATACTTATGTAAATAAGGTATTTCTGTTTTTATTTTTAAGACATTTGGAAAGAAAAAATATCTAAAAACCTGTTTTTGCTTTGTCCTTATGGGGTATTGTGTGTAGATTGATGAGGAAAAACATTTATTTAAACAATTTTACAATAAGGCTGTAACATAACAAAATGTGGAAAAAGTGAAGGGGTCTGAATACTTTCCAAACTCATTTTGCACAGCGTCACATCCATAATGGAGAATGTCACAACGGTACATTTTCTCTCTAAAGTATATATGACCATTTTTATATGTTCATCATTGTTGTTTTAGTGTGTAGCCAAGCCTTACTTTCAAAGGGGCTATCAGTATTTTACCATAAGATTTTGAGATTCACAGATTATATTATATTATTATTATATTATTACTTTTGCTAATATGTCCTTCCTCCAAAAAATGCCTGTCCATTTCCGTCACATCCGTAATGCATGTTTTGTTGTTCCGTTACTTCAAAGTGGTATTACTTAGAATTACGTCATTTTGTGTCTACACTTTCCCTATAGGGTTCTACAAATATACACATTAACATTTTCCTTTATGATAAGTCAATTCTGTGAGCCATTTGGTTTCTCATGTTGTGTGTGAATGTCACATCCATAACGCTGGAATTGCCCTGAAGGGACTAAACAACTGCATGACTACATATGCAGTATTATATCAATCATTTCAATTCCCATTTTGTATGTTTGTACATTTCAAAGGACTCTTGGAAGACTTGCCCTTGGTGGGCCAAAAGAGATCCTAATAAAATTAATGCTGCAATATGTAACGTTTTGGGCGAGCTGACCAAATTCACATAGAAATGTGTGTTATAGATCTGTCATTATCATTGAAAGCAAGTCTAAGAAGCGGTATAACTATTTTATGTGAGCTATTTCTATGCTTCCCGTTTTAAAAAAATCAAGATGGCCCAACTCAAGATCTTTTCGTAACTAGTCTGACAGCCTTTTAAGTGAAATCAATTTTTTGGAGAAGCGTTGCATAAGCTTCACATTTTAAGTTAAACTTTTCTAGCTCAATCAGGCAAGTTGGCAAAACTGTTCCAACTTAACTAGACACGTTGGATTAAAGTTCAATCAACTTAAAATCATGT
Source organism: Coregonus clupeaformis (assembly GCF_020615455.1). Taxonomy (NCBI): domain Eukaryota; kingdom Metazoa; phylum Chordata; class Actinopteri; order Salmoniformes; family Salmonidae; genus Coregonus; species Coregonus clupeaformis. The sequence goes on along the minus strand of NW_025534168.1, from coordinate 191,881 downwards.
GTTTGATAGATGTTTGTATGGAAATTATTTTGTAGGCTGTTATATGTGTATTAAGTTTGAGACAAGTATGTTAGTTTTGTACTTATAGTCCCCCTTGACTCCTTTCCAGTTTCAGTTATTATCCAATTCATTGACTGGCCAGTGTGTTTTTTCTGTCCTGACAACAAATCCACTTTTTTGCTATATCTGATGTAATGCATCATATGTCCGCTACTGAAATATTTATTTAATCGTAAACTGGTCCCTGACAGTACATCTCTCGCATGTGTGCCAGCATGCACAACCAAGTGATTGTGGGAAAGACATTCGTAATATTCATGTTTCAAGGGGGAAATGGACTGTTTGTGTGTGTTGTTTTTGGGTTAATTGATACTGCATAGTTTTTCTTCTGTCAAACTCTTGACACTATGTTTTTCTGTGAAATTCTTTTTTTGCTGAGAATGTTCCTGCACAGAAGGAAATGCAAATGTATAGTGCATTTGAGGTTTAAAAAGGCTTCTAAAGTTAGTAATTTCCACTTTAAAATGTCAGACTTGATTTGCCCTAACAGAAAAATTGATCAACCCCTACAAAAAATGTCCATGAATTATAATCCACATTTCCTGTTGCTGCAGGATTATTTTCCTGCTGTAGCAAACTGGGTCAAATTAAGATCCTACACCCATTTAAAGCAAAGGATGGGTACAAAAAAGCTGTCTGCTAGAAAACCTTGGTAGTGTATGGGTGAAGTGGGCTGTGGTACTCATTAGAATTTCCTGTCTTTTTCAGCTTTTTACCTTCTCATTTAAAACATTGTCTTTGTGTTTATTTCCATGGTTTTTACACCAAAAGGTGATTTACATTACACAACATTTCCACATGCAGAAAGCTATCAATAATGTGTCATCTATCTGTAGTAAAATACACAATAATGACAAAAGGCAACAGAAATGAGGTAGTTATTGGTATTTATTCAATGTCACTGTGAAATACTAAGAGCAGATTTTCCAGAGGGAAGCGAAAAACCAGAATCCCATTTAAGCCAATATGGGATAAACTGGAAAATTATTCCCTGATCTCTTTTAACAAGACAATCGAGCAAGCTCCTGGAAAATACAAAAATCTTCAACATAAACTTTGTAAGTTACTTTAAAGTTTACTGAGGACAGGCCTAGTACTAAAATACTGTACCTGTAAGCAAAAGTGAGTTATCACAAAATACATAATTTACAGCCAAATCATCAGACACAGGAACTTTTGTACATATAAATCAGGGGTAGCCAAAATGGCTCTTAAAGTGGTGGTGCAGGCTTTTTGCTCCAGCCCAGTTCTACCACACCTGATTCTACTATTCAAGGTTTTGATAAGCAGCTGACTAGTAGAATCGTGTGGTGTAGAACAGTCAGAAGTTACAAATATCACAGCTGAGCTGCAGCAAAGAGTGCTTCCTCTGAAGTTCTATGGCTATGTTTACACAGGCAGCCTAACACCCCAAATCTGATTTTCTTTCTATATCCAATATTTTTTTCTGGCTGTCCACATTCAGTTTTACATGTGACCCATATCAGATTTAAGAAGTTCACATATGGAGGTGTTATAAATATGAAGACAAAAGATCAGATTCCATGTGGTCTTTTTGCTGTTTACACATTAGGGAAAATAACAGATAGGTATCATATATGCAAATCACTGTCAAAAGATCTGAAATGGGCTTCCATAAAGCATTGTTTACACAGGCAGCCCAATTCAGATATATTTTTTAACTAATTGGTCTTTTGACCAATCAGATCAGGTCTTTTGCCCATAATTGGGAAAAGATCAGAATGTCAGCATGTGTAGACGCAGCCCAAGTACCTCAGAAAACCATGAGTGGATGAAAGCCAACATGACATTAGATACCATACTTACCTCATCCACCCCAGGAACTCGCAAATGTTTTAGAACATTGTGTCTGTAATCTGCTGAATCCCCTGTATGCTTTCTATACTGCAGCTGCTTTCCATGATCAACTGGAAGCATCAATAGATGATGAAGTGTGATGCCTCCCACAATTAATAAATAAATACATAAATACACAAATATATAACATTTAAATAAATAAATAACATGTAAAATATTTGAAATGTATTACAACTCTGATATCACAGTGATGACCCAAGGTGTAGTGATTAGTATAATAATAATAATTAGGTGTGTGTTTATATTGATCCTATTTCACACAGTGTGTATTATAAGCATGTCTGAATTGGAAATGTATTTGTTGCATATCCCAACTCCCCCTGAGACACCAGCCAGGGTCTGCCATTATCAACGGAGACCCTGGAGCAATTAGGGTTAACTGCCTTGCTCAAGTTCAAACTAGCGACCTTTGGGTTACTGGCCCAACACTCTAACCGCTAGGCTACCTGCCGTAGTAGTTCCTGTCCAAACAAAGTCACTAGGTGTGTTGAGGGGCTCAGGCGTTCTAGGGGACATCATCTCTGCAGCAGGCCAAGGCACCTCCAACTGCAAGAGAAACAGAAACTGGTGCCAGTAAAATGTTTCATATTACAATATTTTCAGACTCCAAGTAACGACACAGAGGAGATCAAATAACCCCCATCTCTCTCTCTCACACACACACACACACACACACACACACACACACACACACACACACACACACACACACACACCTACCTAACAGGGATCAGCAGGTTTCCAAGTCAGTTGCTCTGTGTTACAGCTGCCATACACACTTAGTAATAATAAATAATAAAACATTTGTAGAGGATTTTATTTGACTCTTCCACACAAAGTAACCTGATAATGTGAATAGGAAAACAACCTGGTATTTTCTAGGTTCAGAATAAAGAGTTTGAATGATCCTCCTTGATCCGTTGTTGAAGTCAAATTATTTATATTGTGGCATAGAAGAAGTTTCAGTTTCAGAGTCAAATGCTTTTTCCATGTCGAGGCTAAACCAGAATGGAGCTCTTCTTTTCAATGTCTATATTGTTCATGATAGGGAGGGTTCTTCTTATGTTATCTTGAGTTTGTATATTTTGTATAAAACCAGCTTGATGTAAAAGTCTATGCTCAACTTGTAGAAGCCTAACTTGAAACTAAAAGTACAGACAGACATACAGACAGACAGACAGACAGACACAGAGAGAGAGAGAGAGAGAGAGAGAGAGAGAGAGAGAGAGAGAGAGAGAGAGAGAGAGAGAGAGAGAGAGAGAGAGAGAGAGAGAGAGAGAGAGAGAGAGAGGCAGACAGATACATATTTACATACAGATAAGTAGGTTAACTGAGCACCAGAGCAGACATTGTGCGGTAACTCTGCCTCAGACTTGACTTCAGGGTTATCAGGCTCTGTGCATCAAAAAGGAGAACATTTGATGACGTAATCTAAAAGCAGTCAAATCCCATATTCCACTGGAAGGTACAGCACATATTCCAGCATAACAGCATTAATGGTTTTCAGGAAAAACACCTGTAAGTTTGACAATCAATGTCGCAGTAAAACTGTACTTTCTCTCAGATATCTGAATAAAAACCAGATCTTCCTCGTCTGACCCAGCTAAAGATTACTGATTTCTTTTGGGGGGGAGAAGGTAAGTTTGGGTAAACAACATGATATGTTATAAATAACATTACCTGTTATTTTCATACATTAAAGAGACACAATGAACCAATCACTGAACCTGTGGATAAAAGATATTGATAGTGACCAGTACAATGGTATGATTCACAGGCAAAGCATAAGAGGGCAGGTAAATATGTTGACTATTAAAATAATGAAATAGGTTGACTATGACTTGGCACTATAATAATAAGAATCACTGAGTTTCCACTGATCCAGATATTGGAGATGTGAGATTGACCTAGCCCACAAAACATAAACACACACACATACAATACAAACACATGCAAACACGGTCATCAGCATGCCAACATGTTTATAATCATGCCAATGATTATGTATGTATTGACAAACCATGGCCTCTTTCACCAGCCAATGAGAACTGATCACTGACTGGAATCACCATAGAAACCTCCTTAGTGGCACCACAAGAAGACACCACACACTTAACCTTGGTGTCTTTGTAAGGTAGACTGGACACTGTTGCAGTAGTTGTCAGGTGACAGTTCCATTAGGATGGGTAACACTGACCATGGTAGACTTTTCCAAAGCAACGTGTTCTGTGTGGTCCCAAGCCACTATCGGAGCAGGTCGTCCGGTGGCAAAACAATTCAATGTTTTCTACTCTATTTCTTACCTACAGTAAGTACAAACACTGTCTACTTGAAATTATAAACCCTACTGTTAATTAGAATATGTGTCTTACTGTTAGATCAGACCTCTAGATTTCAGGGTCATCATGTTGAGGGTTGACTGTTGATAGTTCTTCCTGATCTCTGTCATGGGCTGTGGGATTTGGGCTAAAGATTGTTTTTGTAAGTTTGACAATCAATGTCAAATTAATACTGTATTTTCTCTTTGTCATCTGGACAGTAAAACTTACCTTCTCATGTTATTTCTCTGTTTGCACCACCACAGTGCCACAGCTCCACAGCACACAGCAATGAAACACAGTGAACCCATCACTGCACCAATCACTGTTGTCTTACCTGTCAAAGAGGACAAGATGAGAATGGTACAATTCACAGATAAGAGTGTCAGAGATTAGTTGTGGTCATTAGATTAATGACTTACCACTGATCCTGTCACCATCAGTGACCTCAGGTAAACCTAGCACAGAAAATACAGAAACAGTACTTCAGAATGACACCAGTATGTTGATTGTTACTGTAGGCATGTACAGAACCATTTCTCACAAGCAAATGGAGCTTGAATTCTAGCTGGAATAACCATGGATATGTTCTTGGTGACACCCGCAGAGAACAGTGACACCATACAGCCAACCCTGGTGTCTTTGTCAGGTAGACTGAATGCTGCCAGCGTGGAAGTTATGGTGACACTGACAGTTCCATTGAGATGGGTGACATTGGCCATTGTGGAATGTTCTAGAATTTCTGTGTCTTCCCAGGTCACTATAGGAGCAGGTCGTCCAGTAGCAGAACAGGACAGAGTGGTGTGACTGTTGTTGGTTTGTGTGATGAGGAGTGAGGGTCCATACAGCTCTACAGAACAACAACAGACACAGTTCACAGTGAATGTAAATACTATAATGTTTTCATGTACATGATTTACTAATTTATTGCATTTTGATGAATGGTTGCAAGACATTGGATGTATGATCTGATAAAATGGCTGCCTGAAGTTCTGAAGAAGTTGTTCTGGGTCAATCATTTACAGTACATTATGTTATCAGTTTTTACCATTGACTTGGAGGCAGGTCGTTCCGCTGATAGGTCCATCTGGAAAGGTGTTAAACAGACACTTGTAGCAGGACTCGTCTCCTCTTGACACTCCTCTGATGATGATAGAGCAGTTCTGCAGTCCCTCGTCTTCAAACTCCACTTTCCCCTTAAAAGGTGGGTTGACATTGGGACCGCGTTTACTGTAGGTGGCCACATTTTCATTCGCTCCACTTGTCATTTTTTGCCAGGTGACTTGCCGCACGTCTTTGGGTTTCATGAGCTCACAGTTTAAGATTGCATCTTCTCCCAGGGTTGCTGTGACAACCTGTTGTGTTCTCACCAGCTGAGAGAACCCTGCATGAAGACAGTTACACACTACTTAGTACTTACTATATTACAAACTCACACACACACACTTCTATCAATCTTTAGGATACAATACAGTGTATGGAGTACAATATTGTGGTGTAGTACTCATAATGGTCAGAAGGAGGAGTATGGAGGTAGGGGAAGTCCAGTCTAAAATAATAAATAATAATAGGTCATTTAGCAGACGCTCTTATCCAGAGCGAATTACAAGAGCAATTAGGGTTAAGGGCCTTGCTCAAGGGCACATCGACAGATTTTTCACCTAGTCGGCTCGGGGATTAGAACCAGCGACCTTTCGGCTACTGGCCCAACGCTCTTACCCACTAAGCTACCTGCCGCCCTAGTCTAGGCTGGAGGAAGTTATTAAGTTATGAATGAAGACACCTGTAAACTGACTGCAGTATGGGTTCATGTGTTGAATTATTAAAGTAACAAACTACAGAACGTGTTGACATCAGTTAATATAAGGAGCTATGGCTTTAGATCAATCCTCTTAGTTTGTTCAGTGACTTTCACTCCACTATACAGTTTATACAGTGACTTCCACTACACTATACATGCATTTCACTGCACTACTATAATTTTATTTATCTGTATAGCTTTTAATGCATCTGTATAGTTGAAGATACATTTAGTTATGAATCTAGTGTCGTGAAATAAACAGGTTTGAACAGCAAAGCACTACATTTCACACGAAAAGCAACAGTATCAGCAATATTCTGTCAATAAAAAGCTGACAAATGCAGCATATCAGGCATAAAACTGATTAGCTCACCTTTAGGGAGGACTATTAGAAGAATAAACAGGTAGTTGTAGAGTGCAGGAGACATGGTGAACATGTGAGTTCTCTTATAGTCACTAGAGAGTAAAGACAGGGATTTTGAATTTCCCTCTTTCGTGTGTCCAACCCACATGGGTTTGAATGAACCTATCACATATGGACGTTTTTGGCAGAGGCCCCTCCCCACACAGTAAAAGTGAAAGTAAACTCGGCTGGTGCAAGTTTTTCTACCACAGTGTAAGCCAATGTCAGAACTATTGTTTTACCTGTTTTAGTCGAGAAGGTTAAAGGAACTCTTCTCAGGACATAAAACAGATAGGAGCTGAAATAGTACATACATAGCCAAGTGAGCCTGGCACAGAGCTATAACAAGCTACCTTGATGTTAAATGGTGATTTTACTGTAAACAGAGCTTAACAAGCTACCCTGATTTTAAATGGTGATTTTACTGTAAACAGAGCTACAACAAGCTACCCTGATTTTAAATGGTGATTTTACTGTAAACAGAGCTATAACAAGCTACCCTGATTTTAAATGGTGATTTTACTGTAAACAGAGCTATAACAAGCTACCCTGATTTTAAATGGTGATGTTACTGTAAACAGAGCTATAACAAGCTACCCTGATTTTAAATGGTGATTTTACTGTAAAACAGAGCTATAACAAGCTACCCTGATTTTAAAATGGTGATTTTACTGTAAACAGAGCTATAACAAGCTACCCTGATTTTAAATGGTGATGTTACTGTAAACAGAGCTATAACAACCAACCTTGATTTTAAATGGTGATGTTACTGTAAACATAGCTATACCAACCTAGCCTTTAATGAGCCAGTGATGCTTCCCTCCTACAATATTTCCCAAAATGAACCATAATTTACAGTATACTGCATTAAATATACAGCAAAACAGCATTATTATTATTTTTGGTATTGAAAACTACTCAGCAATTGCTAATAGTGAATATGTCATTATACAGTTGAAGTCGGAAGTTTACATACACTTAGGTTGTAGTCATTAAAACTCGTTTTTTCAACCACTCCACAAATTTCTTGTTAACAAACTATAGTTTTGGCAAGTCGGTTAGGACATCTACTTTGTGCATGACACAAGTAATTTTTCCAACAATTGTTTACAGACAAATTATTTCACTTATAATTCACTGTATCACAATTCCAGTGGGTCAGAAGTTCACATACACTAAGTTGACTGTGCCTTTAAATAGCTTGGAAAATTCCAGAAAATGATGTCATGGCTTTAGAAGCTTCTGATAGGCTAATTTACATAATTTGAGTCAATTGGAAGTGTACCTGTGGATGTATTTCAAGGCCTACCTTCAAACTCAGTGCCTCTTTGCTTGACATCATGGGAAAATCAAAAGAAATCAGCCAAGACCTCTGAAGAAAATGTGTAGACCTCCACAAGTCTGGTTCATCCTTGGGAGCAATTTCCAAATGCCTGAAGGTACCACGTTCATCTGTACAAACAATAGTACGCAAGTATAAACACCATGGGACCAGGCAGCCGTCATACCGCTCAGGAAGGAGACGCGTTCTGTATCCTAGAGATGAATGTACTTTTGGTGCGAAAAGTGCAAATCAATCCCAGAACAACAGCAAAGGACCTTGTGTAGATGCTGGAGAAACAGGTACAAAAGTATCTATATCCACAGTAAAACGAGTTCTATATCGACATAACCTGAAAGGCCGCTCAGCAAGGAAGAAGCCACTGCTCCAAAACCGCCATAAAAAAAGCAAGACTACGGTTTGCAACTGCACATGGGGACAAAGATCGTACTTTTTGGAGAAATGTCCTCTGGTCTGATGAAACAAAAATAGAACTGTTTGCCATAATGACCATCGTTATGTTTGGAGGAAAAAGGGGGTAGCTTGCAAGCCAAGAACGCCATCCCAACCGGTGAAGCACGGGGGTGACAGCATCATGCTGTGGGGGTGCTTAGCTGCAGGAGGGACTGGTGCACTTCACAAAATAGATGGCATCATGAGGAAGGAAAACGATGTGGATATATTGAAGCAACATCTCAAGACATCAGTCAGGAAGTTAAAGCTTTGTCGCAAATGGGTCTTCCAAATGGACAATGACCCCAAGCATACTTCCAAAGTTGTGGCAAAATGGCTTAAGGACAACAAAGTCAAGGTATTGGAGTGGCCATCACAAAGCCCTGACCTCAATCCTATAGAACATTTGTGGGCAGAACTGAAAAAGTGTGTGCGAGCAAGGAGGCCTACAAACCTGACTCAGTTACACCAGCTCTGTCAGGAGGAATGAGCCAAAATTCACCCAACTTATTGTGGGAAGCTTGTGGAAGGCTACCCAAACGTTGACCCAAGTTAAACAATTTAAAGGCAATGCTACCAAATACTAATTGAGTGTATGTAAACTTCTGACCCACTGGGAATGTGATGAAAGAAATAAAAGCTGAACTAAATCATTCTCTCTACTATTATTCTGACATTTCACATTCTTAAAATAAAGTGGTGATCCTAACTGACCTAAAACAGGGAATTCTTATTAGGATTAAATGTCAGGAATTGTGAAAAACTGAGTTTAAATGTATTTGGCTAAGGTGTATGTAAACTTCCGATTTCAACTGTATATTACAGCATACCAACTGATATTTTGTGTTTTATATGACTTGCTATTTTTGCTTTAACAAAGGCTTCTAAACTGACAGTGACTACAGGGCAAAACAGAGCAAAGGACATCCACTCAACCATTAAAGGTTTGAGACTTGCTGCCACTCTGATCTGTCCCCTATATAAATTAAATTGTTGGGAACCACTCCCACACATCAGTTAAATTTACATTTACATTTAAATTTGTACTCACTAGTGTTGAAAAGGTTTTTTGCGGTATAGTACTGTATTCTGAAGTACAGTAAATTACTGGCAGCAATTGGCCAGTAGGGTTACTCGAGAGTTTCAGGACAAGGTTGGTAGAATTCCTACAGTATATTCCTGTATTATGTGGGCGTACAGCATTCTCAATCACAGGTGCAACAAGTATAGCCTCTTACAAGGGACGGCTTAAAATATGTTAATGCACCAGACTCTTTCCCACAATGCAGCATAATGAATTCCGTAAAAACACGTTTAAGGTATTTTACTGTACATTCTACAGTGTTTTACTGTTGAAATGACAGAAAAGCCTTACAGTCTGCCTCCTCTCCTATCCCTTACAATCCAAGCAGCTATTCTTCGCGCACATAGAACCTAACGCTTCAATATAGCCTAAATATTGATACTTTTAATTTTTTTTATTAACTTTTCTATGTGACAGAAACACAACCAGTCACAATGCTTTCATCTGATTAGACTACTTCAAAAGTATCCTGTAGGCCTGCGTATGTTCATCCAAAATATAATTCCAGCATCCTCAAAATGGCTCGACATTAACCAAGTTTCCATCCAACCTTTTCATGTGAGTAAAGTAGCCTACATATCGGGTAAAAAATGTTCACGACATCATGAGAAAGCATTCAGTTTATCAGGCTACAGATGAAATAAGTTATAAGTTCACAGGGTGGTGAAAGTGCACAGTGTTGAGCTTGATGCTCCTTTCAATAAATATTGAGGGTCTTATTCTGGTGACATGATGATCGATGCTTGGCTGCCATTTGACAAATAAAAATAATCTTGCACTTTGTCCACAATAATCCATCATGTAGAGTAGCCTACCTGCACTGTATCTGCAAGGTGTTGGTTAGAGCGCACGTGCCATTAACAAAGAGGGCATATTCTCTCTAAGGTGTCATTAACAGAGTGGGCACATTCCCTCTAACGTGTCATTAACAGAGTGGGCACATTCTCTCTAACGTGTCATTAACAGAGTGGGCACATTCCCTCTAACGTGCCATTAACAGAGTGGGCACATTCCCTCTAACGTGCCATTAACAGAGTGGGCACATTCTCTCTAACGTGTCATTAACAGAGTAACGTGTCATTAACAGAGTGGGCACATTCCCTCTAACGTGCCATTAACAGAGTACTTTTTCATAGAAGTAAAACAACAGTTAGAGGATAAATAGTATGCTTATAGTGGAAAGCCTACAAGGGGAATTTACACTGAACAAAAATATAAAGGCAACGTGCAACAATTTCTAAGACTTTACTGAGTTAAAGTTCATATAAGGAAATCAGTCAATTGAAATAAATTCATTAGGCCCTAATCTATGGATTTCACATGACTGGGAATACAGATATGCATCTGTTGGTCACAAATACCTTAAAAAAAGGTAGGGGCGTGGATCAGAATCAAATACATTCTAATAGGTATACTATACCTTGAGTAGAATGGAATCTACTTGCTAAAGTTAGCTAGCTTATTACTTGTTAGCCAGTAACATTTGTAAAACGAATAGCAGACTGCAGGAGCCAATATTTACGGTATTAAGTCCAAGGACACACACACACACAAACACACACATACACACACACACACACACAGCACATGGGGGTTTTGAATTGTATGAAGACAGAAAGGTGAGAATCTGCTACCTGCTACCGTTCATCCAGTACATAACCAGTCCCAAACAATACAATGTAAGCTGAGATATGACAAACCAGCTCAACTCAGATGAACAAGTCAGAATCAGCTTTATTCGACATGTACAGGAATTTGACTGTGAAATGCTGCTGCCACAAACTGAATATACAGACAGACGGACAGAATATACAGACCAAAACATATATAGATGCAGAATTTCCACAGATCCACATACAGTATGTACACTTTGAACACTAAGCTACATTATAAATTATGCATGTAAGAGATGTGCAGAGTGCAAAGAGAAATGTGCAGTTCTGGGATGATAGTGCAGGGTGCATAGTCTGTGGATGAATGGCGCAGAGTGCAAAGTCCATGGATGAGAGGATCATCGTGGACCAGGTGGTTGGTTGGTGAGGGCCACGGCGCGGGGGAAGAAACTGTTCAGGTGGCGAGAGATTTTGGTCGTGATTGATCTGAACCATTTGCTAGAGGGGAGTCTTTGGAAGAGGGGGTGACAAGGGGGGGAAGGTGTCGGCGATGATCTCTCCTGCACGCTTCCTTGCCCTGGAGTCGTGCAGGACCTCTGTAGGCTCTGCCCTAATGTATGTGTTCTCTGTCACCTGGAGCTGCGTGGAAGATGGTCCAGGAACAAAAGGACAATGACCAATGACTAGTCAGCCCTTCCCCCTCTGAGGGGCCTAAAATGTATCTCTGTTACAGTGGACTGACTATTGAATTAGTGCTAGAATAATACTATAGTATCCATGTTTGGTATCTATCTGAAACTTGTTCACGGAGGATAACTCTGCTACTATCTATATGGATGTATTATCTCTGTGGTAACTTGTTTCTGTACAGGGTGAACTCCTTTAATACTCTCAAAGAGGTTATATTCTGTCTCATTTACATTGGTCTCATCCCCACACAAGCCTTTAAATGCTGTGACAACCTGTGGAGATTAGGCCTGGGAGTGTTTAGGTTACTGTAAACCTGGTATCGTTTGATTGCTCAATGGTGGTTGGTTTTGGGTTGAAAGGTTACACCTTCAGATGTTATAAATGGAACGTAATGCCTTTTGTTCTCTCATCCTGTATTTTCAAGGCTTCTGGGCCTCTGGCCTAGTAAGCATCTCTTTGTTCATGTTTTGTCCTGTAAATGAACCTTAGGATCTATATGCCTAGAATGATGCTTTAATGTCAGTATTGCCTTGTAACTTAAGCTTTATGCCTTGTACGTGAACCCATTCATTTTACAAAGTTATTAAATAATACTTGCTTTGATATTCACTTCAAATGACCATTCATTGATCTTAGTCAACTAAACGCATAATACTTGATTGCACATGGTTCAACTGTAGTCTCTTGCATATTGCTAATTATCTTTATGGAGTCAGATAAACATTTTAATAGGCTAATTGCTTAGTCTTATTACTAGTCGCATGTGAGGTATTTATAATATCATTCAGACCCCTTGACTTTTTCCACATTGTTACGTTACAGCCTTATTCTAAAAAAGGATTACATTGTTTCCCCCCTCACCAATACCCCCATATTGACAAAGCAAAAACAGGTTTTTAGACATTTTTGCAAATGTATTAAAAATAAAAAACAGAAATACCTTATTTACATAAGTATTCAGACCCCTTTGCTATGAGACTCGAAATTGAGCTCAGGTGCATCCTGTTGCCATTGATCATCCTTGAGATGTTTCTACAACTTGATTGGAGTCCACCTGTGGTCAATTCAATTGATTGGACATGATTTGGAAAGGCTCACACCTGTCTATATAAGGTCCCACAGTTGACAGCGCATGTCAGAGCAAAAACCAAACCATGAGGTCGAAGGAACAGTCCGTAGAGCTCCGGGACAGGATTTTGTGAAGGCACAGATCTGGGGAAGGGTACCAACACATTTCTGCAGCATTGAAGGTCCCCAAGAACACAGTGGCCTCCATCATTCTTAAATGGAAGAAGTTTGGAACCACCAAGACTCTTCCTAGAGCTGGCCGCCCGGCTAAACTGAGCAATCGGGGGAGAAGGACCTTGGTCAGGGAGGTGACCAAGAACCCGATGGTCACTCTGACAGAGCTCCAGAGTTCCTCTATGGAGATTGGAGAACCTTCCAGAAGGACAACCATCTCTGCAGCACTCCACCAATCAGGCCTTTATGTTAGAGTGGCCAGACGGAAGCCACTCCTCAGTAAAAGGCACATGACAGCCCACTTGGAGTTTGCCAAAAGGCACCTAAAGGACTCTCAGACCATGAGAAACAAGATTCTCTGGTCTGATGAAACAAAGATTGAACTCTTTGGCCTGAATGCCAAGCGTCACGTCTGGAGGAAACCTGGCACCATCCCTACGGTGAAGCATGGTGGTGGCACCATCATGCTGTGGGGATGTTTTTTAGCGGCAGGGACTGAGAGACTAGTCAGGATCGAGGGAAAGATGAACGGAGCAAAGTACAGAGAGATCCTTGATGATAACCTGTTCCAGAGAGCTCATGACCTCAGACTGGGGCGATGGTTCACCTTCCAACAGGACAACGACCCTACGCAACAGTGCGGGTAGGTTCTGTGGGTAGGTTAGTCTACACAATTAGATTATTATGGATAAGAGCGAGAACCTTCTTATTTGTCAAACGGTAGTCAAGCATCGGTCATCATGTCACCAGATTAGGACCCTCGACATTTACTGGAAAGGAGCATCATGCTCATACCGTGCACTTTCACCAACCTGTGAAGTTCATCATAACTTATTTCATCTGTAGCCTAATAAACCTCATGGTTTCCTGAGTCATAGTGGGAGGACCACACAACATATCATCGCGTGACTCCAAGTTTACTTCGATATGATAGTTATTATATCAATGTTTGCGCTTAAAGGCGTTTCCACCGCCATTTCTCTCATAATTAATTTTACCGACACAAAATGATCCCACCGTGTCGAAAGAACAAATTATATGTAAGCATTTATAACATTTTATCGAAACTTCCTAATTCCATCACAGCTGTCGTGATATTTCTTTATATGGTATGACTTTACACGCAAAAAAACTGGATGGAAACGCGGTTAATGACTATCACATACATTCAGTATAGAACCATATTTCTATCCAATAGACAGCAGCTGGTCATCATCATTATCTATGCGTGACAAATGTCCCATTTAGAATGCCTTCATACAGCGTCAAAGAAATTAGAGGAACTATCAGTACCAGTAATGATTAAGTTACAGGGGTGATTGGTGGACGTCATCGTTACCTGGACTGTGAAGAGACACACACAAAGGTATAGACACATGCATACGCACACATTGTGATATTGTTGTATGGTGGTATTAAACATTTTATATTGTAGATAGGTAGTGGTGTAATAATGTTATATGATGTGTTTTAACATGTTTGGACCCCAGGAAGAGTAGCTGCTGCCTTGGCAGCAGCTAATGGGGATCCCTAATAAATACAAATACTGTACCTGCAAGAAGTCCCCAGAGTGCCGTGAATAGAGGAGAGCCAAGGTACCGACTTGGAACAGAATGGACTCTTGTATCTTCAGCTGAGCAGAGAACAACGTCACCACCACATATTAGAGCCTGTGGACCTGCATGGAAAGAGGGATGGAGAGAGAGATTGTTGTAACTGCATTTATTGTAACTGCACAAAAACTGACGGAGTAAATTATCCAATTTTTATTTAATATCAGATTGTATCTCAAAGTATGCGGTTTACAATATTGGCTATTATTTGGTTCAGAGCCTGACCTCTGCGCACCTACAAAAATATAGATTTATAAACCATACATACGCATGTTTACAATTATAACTCAGACCTGTACTGAAACTGTACGCTCGTGAACTCCGCCTGAAAACGCTCATCAGTCAGCTGTGAATGGTCCTGGCTCACCCCCCAAAAATACTAATCGGCCCTTTCCTAAATTATCCATGGATGGAGATAGGGATTTGGACTTGTGGTTTTACTTAATTCTCCGTACTGGCTAATGATTATAACAGCGATTCTGATCCAACCATTAATTCATACATTGTGCCCCTGGCCTGAAAGGATGGAAGTTCAACATGAAGCTAGATGTAGTACGCCAATGTTAACTAGCTGGTGTAGTGTATTGAGATTATGACGTTGTTAATGTTTTAAGTGGAACCAGAGAGAATGTTGATTTTAGTATCAAGAGGGAATGTTTTAGTGTAACGCCACATACAACAGACAGGAAGTGTGTTGTAGACAGGGGAGACTGGTGATTGGCCAGAAGAGGGAGCATCTTTTTGCATTGTTTATAAATAGGGGGAAAAACGAAGGAGAAGGCAGAGCAGCCATTCTGAGGCGTCGCTCTCCGGGTGTCATGTCACCTGTCACTTATGCTAAAGCTTGTGATCTGAATAAACTTATGATCAAGGATTCAGTATGAGCGGACTCCTTTGTTTATCAGCAATAATTGCCACCACTCACTCGACACGACAAATGGCGCCCAACGTGGGGCTGGTCTGCAGTTCTCCTTTGTTCATTTGTAGCCGCCAAGCTAACTCAAGCTAACTCGGTCTGAAGTCACGACCAGACCAGGGTGAGTTTTTCCTCGCAAGCTTTGTGAGATTGTTAGTTTTGATACTGCTTGTGTACACTGGAGAGGTGTACCATACGACCGTGCCTCGTGGAGTTATTGCTGATTACTGGGGGTCTGGCTAATCATTATCAATTGTTGCACTGGTAGACAGGGCAACAAGGGGGAGGGTAGGCTTGGAATTTTAGAGCAATCGATGGTAGAGATATTAACGGCAGATATTGGCAGAATGAAGTCAGGAATACGTATGCAATATTAGAGCATTGTGAATCTGGAAAGACCCCCAGCGGGGGCGACTCGCAGGAGTGGGCTACAAATCCTGGGCGACGTATTAGACTTTGTCAGGTTGGTTCTGGGAACCATGAGCTGGACGATGATATTGTATGTTATGCTCATCTTATAGTTGACGGATTATTCGTTTGGGGTAACCGGCTCATATAATTATCCAGAACTCAAGGCAGCATAAAGTTAGGGCGGAGATATGGATAATGATGGATAATGATTTGGGCACAATGCAGGATATTTATTTGTGTGGTAGGCCGCAGTTAGCTAAAGGCTAAGGCTAATTCTAAATGCTTGATTGTGTTTCAGGCCACATGGTACATAGCGGCTAATGATAATGCTAATGCTAAATGCTAATTGTGTTGCGTGCTACATGCTAACGGATATCCTTAGAGACCCCATTGCGATGGATTAAAGTCTCTTAAACTTGTCTCTGTGTGTGTAAGTCAGGTTATATGTTTTGTGAGCGCTGTTAAATGTTGTTTGACTATGAGGGGGAAACGGGAGGTACAGCTGGACTGTTAACTGTCTGTTTGGGGGAGAGATCTAAAATCTCCCTTCCACGGGAATCGTATCATTGAATGCATTTGCGCATGCGTTTAATTTTGCGACACTACACTACAGAAAGGGGGAGTTTATGGCACGAGATTAGGACACGTTTTGGTTTACGGTACTAAACTACAACACGTTTTTGCTAATGGGTCATATTTGCTGTTGCGGGCTGCAGGGGGAGACAGGGAGACACAGACGTGGGAACAAAGAGGAGAGATTTTAACACGAATCTTATAGTTTAAAGCGACTGCGGTTTGAACATGAAACTATTTGTTGAGATGTAGTGAATTTATACATTAAATATATGTTGACGGAGTATAATGAATTAAATTAAATGACGGATTAAAATAAAATAAAAATGTTTTTGGAGCGATCTATTTAGTTCTGAGTTTAGTCTTAGAGTGAATAATGGGTGAACGAAGGAATGTTGAATATGGTTGAGATAACTCAGTGATTGCATTAACTACTAAAATGTTATTCTGTGTCTCTGTTTTTCTGTCATATGAGAGGAGCAATACGATACGACAGGAGAGAGGAGGGGCTAACGTGTGACTGACGTGCGTCACGTGACAAGGTGTGACGCAGGCAGAGGATCAGATATCAGGCTAGTTCACAAAATCATCCCTTACAAAATATGTGATGTTATGACAATTTTACATAGGCTTGGCAAATGATTCATTAAAAATTGCATTTGGAGGCTATGTGCATCACTTGAGTTAATTACAGATGTGTTGGGAATCGAGGACTGACATTATTCTGTAAATTTAAGATAATTAGGGGTATAGAGCAAGGGTTACAGGCTTTGTTTTTGGGATTGCTTTGAAGTTGACTAACTTACATTTACTTGCATTTGATGGGTTGTGGTAAGATAGCCAACACTAATTGATAAATTGGTGATATAGGAATAAAAATGGGTTTTAATTATTCATGATTTTTAATTGATTTATTTAAAAAATAATTACAGGGGGAAGCCATAGGCTATATAGTCTAAAATAAGATAATTCATAATAAAGGAATATAAAAGAGTAGTTACAATGGGGAGAAAGGACAGCAAGGCTATATGAAGGTGATTACACCGATTGATATAGTACAAAATAGTGACCCTTTAACTAAAGTATTGCGAGGTTATCCGGCAAGTGAAACAAAAGTTGCCCTTCATTCTCAAACAAAAAAACTGATAAAAGATTCCAGCGATAACATAAACAAAGCTATAGAGATAAGGCTAAGGGAGTAGAGCTTAGGGATGTTTATCCTCAGCTTCCAGTGATCATCCAGGAGGGTAATTGTTGCGTCAGACAGGAAGATGAATAATAGATAGAGGACAAGCAGAAACGACGATAAAGGTGAATCCAAAACTCCAGAAGGAAGAAAATGTGATGTCTGGAAGAAAAGAGGGAGGTTAAGGAGGATGGAACTTAAAGAAGATGAGGATGATGAAGATGAGTGATTGAGAAGAGGTCATGGGTGGATATGACTCTGTGATCAGAAGGAAGTTGGCAAGAGAGGAAAGAAGAAGGATACTAGAGATTTGATCTCTGATAAAAGCAAAGATGAAGAAAGCGATGACGATTTGGAGATTAAAGGTGCTTTATGTTCAAGAGGATTTTATCCTACAATGACTAGCAAAGAAGAAATAGAGATATAGACCGATGTTTATCATGCCTGGATAAAGCAAATAGTTTAGAAGAAGTAACACAGCTGAAGATACAGAAGAGGAGAAACTGCTGAGAAAATAATCCCAAGAATTGGAGGAGAAGAAGAATACATTGAGGCCAAGCAGCTGAAGAGAAGTAAGAAGATGATATTTTGAGGACAGAACTTAGAATATAAGCTGTTGAAGAATCCTGATATGTCAACAACAAAGAACAGGACGAAGAAACTCTGAGAAAACTCAATCATACAACTGGTGGAGAAGAGAAGCTTTGGTTATGAAGAATCAGAGTGAACCAAATCAACAATCACTGTTACAGCTTCAACTGAACAATATCAAATGCAATTGTACCAGCCAAGGGGGGTACCAAATGATCCATATCCACAGCCAGTTTCTGGACAGACACAGAATTGGAGAGGAAGAGGACGAGAAGGCTTAGAAGGAGGAGGAAGATTTCAGCTACACTTCCAGCAACTTTCAGAAGACTGTTATAATTATGGACAGGTTGGTTACTTTACCTGTGAGTGCAACAAGTCAGGAGGAAAAACAGAGAACATTTTTAAGGAAGATACAGGGGCAATTCAAGATCACCTGTTCTCCAGGTGAACCCTAAAGATTCTAGAGTGCCTAGAAGATCCGGAAGGGGGGTGTCAGCTGATAGCATCGATTAGAGAAGAAGAGAAAATATCCAACAATTGAAGTAAAAAGCACCGACCATTAGAAGTGATGGTGAATAGTGGAAAAACTTATCTGTGTTCATCCTAAAGAGGTTAAACATCTCACTATGTAAAATTAACTAATTAGGATAGGGATTTGAGGTAGTAAAACAGTTAATTACTCTTAAGATACTAATATTAGAGCATATACCTATTGCATTGTTGGGAAGAGATGCATTGTTTAAATTGAACTGTACAATAGGATGTACACTAGACGACTGTCTGGTAGAGGATTTTAAAAAGTAGGGTTTTTGGGAATCATATTTGCTTAAAAAGATAATATCATAGGAAGGATGATAATCTATTGGACAATCTGTCTGGGAAATAAAGTGAAAAGGGGTGACTGTTATTCGGGGTTACATTCTTACACCAAGGGATTTCAGGCTAGGCTAAAAGGTGTTTAGTCGTTTGCCAAGTCTGTGTGTGAAGAAGTCAGAAGCAGGTGGGGACTTTCCCAATCACATATTCTAAAAAATTTGGTGGTAAAGGGATTTTGTGAATAAATCAGTGGAAAAGGTTTTTAAAGGTTATGAGAGAAAAGATTAGATTAAAATAAGTTAGGAGAACTAGGTTGAAGGAACTCTAAGACAGTAAGCTAAGTTTCAAAGTTAGTAGTAAGAGATAGAGAACAGTAGTGAAGGACACTTTAGAGTAGGAAGATCAAGGTAATTGTAGGTGTATTTTTTTTATAATCAAAAGTTTGAAAGTCAGGGATTAGAGAGAGGACTGAGAGTTGGGAAAAAGTGACACTAGTGGTGATAGATGGAAGTACAAGCAAAGACAACTTTTCTTTGGGGAAAAACTAGAAGTAACTAAGGACATTAACACTTCAGTCTATTATAACAACAGTGAGAAGCAATTTAACTCTTTCAACATTGATAGTTATTAAAGCCATAAATATATCGCATTTGATTATAAGGGAACCAATAGCTCCAGTACCAATTTTAGGAAAAAAAAATACTTATTGGGGTTAGGATGGGGACGTTCCTCCCACATGGAGAGATAATTATGGAGAAGAAGTATACTTATCTAGTGCAAGCATTAGAAGTTGTTCCGGTTAAGAATTATTGGTTAAAAGGCTATGTAATTCGTAAAGTGACGCTTATAATGGAAGAGTTGAGGTCTGTTGTAGCCTCCACAGTCATTGAGGGAGTTCAGGAAGAATAGAGACAATATAGATTCATCTGAAATAGTGAAGGAAACTATCATGGAAGTACAGGATGAGGTCTTTGATTTTAATGACAGACAAGGAGAGGTATCTGATCAGTACCGCTCGTTAGGGGAGAGAGAACCTAAAGGGGAGTGGTTTGATTCTTCTGTTGTGAAAAATTAGAGATAGATGGGCAGGTTCCAGCAGCTCATTCGGTAAGATCAGTGATGAATCTTGAGGGTCCATGTCTGTTGAGAATTCCAGTCAAACATGTTAGAGACGGTCGTTCGACCTCTATCAAGTATGTGTCAATCTTATGCTTTGTCATGACTGTGGTAGCAGCAACAGTCAGTAACAGATAAAATAATGTCGTTGTCAAAACATTTGTTTAAGCCTAGGGTTAGGTGGTATTGGGTTAAGTGAATTAACTTGGGTGCATTTGGTAGATGGAAAGTAAAATCAGGTAACAGCAAACCCTGAAACATTTGAGGTGTAACCATTGAGGGCTAAAAGTTGTTTGGTTCTAATAAAACATATGAGGTAAGGGGTATGTTTATGGGAATATCAGATTGTGATGGTTATATGATAACTTTGGGTATGCATGACCTTAAGGGTAGTAATGACAAATAAAAGCAGGACTTTGATGGTTAAAATGTTAGCTTTTGCCTGACAATGTGACTATGGGGAATTTTAGAGATATTTGGAGGGTTTGTGGTGATAAAGTATATATATTCTTACCCTATGGATAGACAGGATGTTGTTACATGTCAACGTTGAAGCTTCCATATGAGGTTTCTACCATTATAAGAGGGGTAGCACCGGACACAGAAATCTGAAGTTATATTTGAAATTGGATGAAAAGAGACATGGCTACATGTCATAGTCTTCAAGCCTATTATTGAAGGATAAATCTAAGGGAGAAGGGGGGACTTTTTCCATGGTATGGTGTAACATTTGGGAAGATCATATTGATAATATTAGGTATACTTTGAGTCCACATAGTTCAGATATTATAACTAGGGTTATATATGCATTGAAGAATATAAGGGATGCGTTTGGGAGATCTGAGAAGATTTGGTTGCAAGATCAGGTAGGCCAGTAGGGGCAGTGATGGGTTACATTTAATGGCAGCTTTGATAACACTGTGTGATGTTTGTAATTTGTTACTGACCTTTGAGAAAGCTATGATATTGAGATAGGTTGGAGAGTGATGCCTGGAGACAACACTCAGATGCCGGTGTTGACTGTTCCTGATCTGGATAAAGATGGACAAGTGGAACTGATGAATAAATATCATTCTTTTTGATTATTTGATCATTTTTCAAAAAAAAACATTTCTTCAATATTGGTGTGATTTTTAGTATGATTTTATGAATCAAGGGGGGAATGGGTTTATGTGATTCATACATCATTTATATATCATTTTTATATTCTTAGTGGATATTGATGTTTAATTTGAAAGGGTTGTTTTGCAAAAGATACTGTTTGGTCTTTCCTTTTCTTTCAGAAGCATTTGGGGAACATATGGAGATTGAAATACTCAAACATGGACAATATGAAGGGACAATATGACTGGAGGAGATGAAACAAGGAGGGTGTGGCCGATTCCATCATCAACAAATCCATTGGAAGAGGAGACTACGGGGAGATGAAGTGTAGGGACTACATTCCAGTGTCTGCAATGAAATATAGACATGTGTAATACATAATTGTGTCATATTCTTAGGTATTAATTTTTGTAGAATGATGTTTGATGTTATTGAATACATGTGAGGATCTTAGATGTTTTTGTTTATTTCGTGAATGATTAGGGACAGGGAATTTAGGCAGGGAGAGGTTCACTGTAAGGTCCAATGGGTTGACCAGCCTTACAATGAATATTTATTGGATAGGATTTTGTTTGCAGGGGCTTACATGTGTATTTAATTGCATCATAGTTTCAAATGCATTTACATGGGTTATGAGTTTATCTGGAGTACCGAAGGTGGTTGCCTGGGGCAGAGGGACCGTGAGAGAATTTTACTGTCTTGATTGATGGATGGAAGGTTGCCGGACAGTTTTTCGCTCTTACACTCCATAAAGATTTGTTCATATTTCATAGTAATGTATTCACACTTCATAAACAGTTGTTCATATTTCATAGAAAGGTATTTACACTCTAGAGGAGAATGTTTTTGGTTTAATGTTAAAGATACTCAATAAGATAAATTGTTACTGGTCATAATCCTATTCTGTTTGTTTTCGAGACTTTTAGTTTAGTCTCGAAGGAGGGAATATGTAGTGTATTGAGATTATGATGTTGTTAATGTTTTAAGAGGAACCAGAGAGAATGTTGATTTTAGTATCAAGAGGGAATGTTTTAGTGTAACGCCACATACAACAGACAGGAAGTGTGTTGTAGACAGGGGAGACTGGTGATTGGCCAGAAGAGGGAGCATCTTTTTGCATTGTTTATAAATAGGGGGAAAAACGAAGGAGAAGGCAGAGCAGCCATTCTGAGGCGTCGCTCTCCGGGTGTCATGTCACCTGTCACTTATGCTAAAGCTTGTGATCTGAATAAACTTATGATCAAAGATTCAGTATGAGCGGACTCCTTTGTTTATCAGCAATAATTGCCACCACTCACTCGATACGACACTGGCCTGGCGTATCGTTGCCCATGAAAGGAAGTTAGTCTAGCGAGCAACTATTTTAGCCAGGTAGCCAAGGACAACAAAAACTAAAAGCGTGTACTGTATGACAGAGTCATAGACCGTTTAGGCAACATGAAAGAAGATGGCATTGCTGGCGTTTCTCTACAAGTAGGGTGAGTCAAATTGTTTTTCTGCTTGCACAAACGCACACACACACACACACACAGAGAAATCAGTACCATGGACAGCCACATCATATTTAGCTTACGTTGATTGGACTAAATCGTTTTTGGTATATTTAGTTGTCACTGTATTAGACTAAGCACAGGTGATTAGATGTTGAAATGTTGTAGTTGAAAAATGGTACTGGAATAGTGGAGGCAGCTCCTGTTATTCTTTGAGACTTGCGGGAACTCTCCGTGGTTCTAAATCAATAGTTGTTCAGTAGAAGCATTACCTTGCTTGACCATAATGTAGGCCACGTAACTGTTTACTACATGCAATATGTTTTGTGGACTTCACTGGACAGAGTTTGCTCTCCGGTGTTGTAATTAAATACAGGTGTGGTTGAATTTATTCAGCCACGGTGTATTCTTATTGTCTTGGCCTTTAGGCCGATATATCACGGTATCAAGGCATATGAACAGGTTATAGCGCAAACAATGCAATTATCACAACACATAGGTTGGAATATGGCTTTTTTCTGGATTGGCTTCCCCAGTGATTTTACCCGCACACGCATTCTGAGGTCTATTTTATAAGTACCCAGTGTTTATAAATGAGGCCCCTGGACTTTATTGCCCTGTTGCAGATGTATCAATAAGGCATTGGTATATAAAGGTAATAATTGAATGATTATACTAATGTGATATCATAAACATAGCACTTGGTAGGTTCAAAACCTGGAGGACCAGATCTAACCATCACTTACATACACTTGATATAAACCCCCTCAGTCTTGGGGTAATGTCAGAATCTATCATTGTTGCTAGAGTAGGGAAGATGACCTCTTGACATGTAGTTTAATATATGTGGTGGTTGCACTGCATAGCCCCTAGACACAGCCCAAGAGATGTATTGTCATTGTGAAAGTAACCCATAGAAGCTAGAATACATTTACACAGCACCATTTCCTCTTCTCGGCTGTCTCGAGATTATGTGACTGGGTCTAAACTGTCAAAGGACCATCACTTTGATGTGCTTAAGTTTAACTTTTGATCTGTTGTAGGTCTGAGCAGAAAATATTGGACTAACGTTTGGTTCTGCAGTTGGTCATTATGTGTGGAAGACGTGCATTCAGGCTTTCTCTGCTTCTGCTGGTGTGGGGTGTGTGCACAGCCTTTGAAGGTAAGACGTGTCCTTTTCTCAAACACACAGCATGCATGTACAGTTTGTACAACACTGAAAAAGGAAAGAGGTAATGTCCTCATATTTCATTTGTGAAATGTTAATGCCATTAGCATTACCTCGTATAACAAAAGGAGTTCCACTCAGCACAATTTGAACTGCATTTAGGGAAGCAGCAACATTTGAGTCAGAATATTGTCATTAATTTATATATGTGTAATTATTTTTTATGCACCTTTCTCTAATGCAATAAATTGTGCATTGCAATTGTAATGCTAGTCAATGCAAAACAAACATTTTAAATGAAACAATACACTTACAACCCATTTCCCTTCATGTTTACAGAGATTCAAGTGAAAACATTGGAAACAGGAGCAGATTTACACACTCTCGCCTGCCCAAACAAAACCATTCATGAAATGATTTATGTAATATGTAAGATAGATAGAGTGATAAGTGGTGGGAATGAGTGTCAAGTGTCCTTTCGGTTTGACCAAAATGGTACAGACAGCACTTGTGACTCCAGAGTCACACTACAGACAGAGAGTGGTGGAATGTTTCTATCCATCACCAACATTCAACCATCTGATGAAGGGAACTACACCTGTGAGTGTGTAAATCATGGAGGAATAAATGTTTTGCACCTCAACGTTTCTGTCAATGGTAAGTGTTTGGTTTGCGTGTCAGTGCAATAGATACAATCTGTAATACACATTTAGCTTGTACTGTGAACGTTTGGTCTCATTTAGTCATATCTACTATCTCAGTCCAAGTGAATTGGATTGTATCAAAAATAGTCTTAAAATGGAGCATCTGTCAACAATGTTAATGACGAGGGTGGAGGAAGAGAAACAAGACTTCTAGGATCACAATGAGTTCTTCCCTTTTATCTTTCAGGACCCCATGTCACAAACAACCTTTCTTTCCATTTCATGATAATAACAGCCTTTGCAGGATTTGTAGCCGTCGTTGTCGTTGCTGGAATAATCATGAGGAAATGTCATCTCAGGTAAGACATTCTTATTAGCTTGTTAAAAGAAGAATTTATGGGTATTTGACATATTTGATCATTTAATTAATCAATTACTTTGTTATGGGGGTACTGTAATAATATACTGTAAGTGCAATCTCAAATAACAATCTGATCTACAATTCACATAGAGAACTATGGGCCTCAGAAATATGCGGTAGGCTATAGATCCAAGATTTGTTTGTGCTCTCTTGCCAACTAAATGTCAATGGTGTGACAAAGAGCTGGCAAGATCTGAGATCATATGAATACCCAAACGTATGACATAGGCTACTTGACCTACGTTTAAGTCTGACTCGATAAGGTTATTTTAGGTCACTAATAACTGCAATGTTGAAGCTTCTCACTTCCTGCCTTGTCAAAAATGAGTGTTGGAAAAACAAAGCATACACTGGCAGGCACAAACACACAAGTAGAAACATTTTGCTCCAGAAAGCATCCGCTGTGTAAAACCATGTGATGCTATGATCATTCACTAGTCTTCTCTTCTTTTACACAGCAGGAGAACACAGCAGAAAGCAGGGAACACCTTTAAAGAGGTGATGCAACAACACTGTCTTTTCTGTCAGGGCTGTAATTGCTTGATGTTACCTGGAGTCGTAAGACTGTCAGGGCTGTTATTGCTTGCTGTTACCTGGAGTCGTAAGACTGTCAGGGCTGTTATTGCTTTCTGTTACCTGGAGTCGTAAGACTGTCAGGGCTGTTATTGCTTTCTGTTACCTGGAGTCGTAAGACTGTCAGGGCTGTTATTGCTTTCTGTTACCTGGAGTCGTAAGGCATCTGCAACCTATGCTCTTTCACATTTTCAATTGAATTTGCCAACATTTTAAAATATTTCCACAGCCCCATATGACATTTTTCAGTGTAATATGGTGACATAAGTTAATGTCTTTGTAGGAGGAGCAACAGGACATTGAGCCCTACAGCATGTTAACAAGGAGAGACAATGGGCTGTACTCAACACTCCAGCTGCCTCATCCTAACCCCTGACCCTCTGGCTCCGTTGACCAATGACGACATGGCATTAGACACCTTTTTCTATCACTAGGGGTTAAATAGTATTTCACCAGCCCTGGATATACAACTGTACAGTATATCCATTTACTGTATATCTTGAATACTGTAATGCCCCTATTTCTACAGCTGATACACTTCGACTTTATATAGTTCCATTGATTGGTTGCTGACACCTGGCTGAATAGATCCTATACTGTAGATCGTCTTCTGTAGCTGTAAATATCAGCGCTTACTTTATGAATCCTGCACATTATGTTACATAGAACCAATGTTACTGTGGATAGATGATGTGGATGGATGTGATCATGTGAATCCTCTACATTACATTAAGTATAACTAATGTTCCTGTGGACAGATGTGATCATGTGCATTTCCACCAGGTGTCAGTGTATTGCATTTGTAAAATATATTCCCTGCAGTAGAGAGTCATCATCAAAACATTCTTCATGACAATGTATTTTCCTTGCTTTCAATGTTCCATCTCCGTTGATCATGTAGGCCTACATGAATTACATGTTCAAGTGAAGAGATGTAACGACAAAACTAAACCATTCATTAAAACCTCATTTCCAATAAGATCCATTACCTCTATAGTAATATGTATACTGTATGGGCTGCATGTCTCCAACCCAGCATGTCCACTCTAGAGGAAAACAAACCATTATCTACATTAGGCTTATATGATATAAGAACCCTTCAGCCTTGTGGTGGTGCAGAATCTATCATTGTTTGTGTCTAAAGAAGGAAGTGGACCTGTTGATGTGTCTGTGGTTGATCATTAGAACTCTCTGTGGTGAGTGCTCTGCAAAGACCCCAGTTACAAAGACCAAGATGCACTAGCAGAGGGCCAAGTGTTCCTGTGAAACAGTAAGACAGGTAGAAGCTAGACAACAGAACCACTTCGACCTCTCAGCTCCATTATAACTAAGTCAACCCAGCATGACTTTGGTTGGCTTTTTACCTTGTTCCTCTATTGAGCAAATAACATTGAATAGAAGTTAAGTTCTGTACTCGGTCTGAGCAGACAATATTGAGTAATGTTTGGTTCTGCAGTTGGTCAGTATGTTTGTATGTCTGGTTCTGTTTCTGGTGCTGTGGGGTTCATGCACAGCTGTTGCATGTAAGAGGGATGTATCACATGATAGATTTAATTTCTTAACATCAGTAATTTTTGCAACAAACTGTGCTTTGCAGTTCTGATGCAGTTGGTCAATAAGAAATCAACTTTACTTTTTCACTTCACTACTAATGCTCAATCTAAATCCCACGAAACAGTACACTCACAATAGGTTTCCCTTCATGTTCGCAGTGACTGAAAAAAATACATCCGTTTGCCCAACCCAAACACTTAGTGATTTATGTTTTGTAATATCAGATAGTGATAAGGGGGGAATGACTGTCAAGTGTAGTTTCGGACCGACCATAAAGACTTCACTTGTGACCCCAGAGTCACACTACAATTAGAGGATGACCGAGTGTTTCTACACTTCACCAACATACAACCATCTGATGAAGGGAACTACACCTTTGAGTGTGTACATCATGGAGGAACAGAATTGTTTAATTTCAATATTTCTGTCAAAGTTAAGTGTTTGGTCTGATGGTGTACATTACCTCTGCTTACTTCACTGAAATTCAGTGACTTTTAAATTGCTACAGTGTGATAATGAAAGTCACAGTTGACAGACATTTTATAGGTGCAAAATCCTCTCACAACCTCCCTCACAACCTCCCTCACAACCTCCTCAAACTGCAGGGTCCTCATTTATAACCGTTATGTGAATTTCACATTAAATATGTGATGAGGTGGTGTTGAAGGAGTCAGGCACAGGAGGGTAAATCACAGAATAACAGGCTTTAATCCGCAAAATACAGGTTTACGCAGAACTGCGTCAAACACACTCCAGGGCACAAAACAGGTGCACTGGAAAATACAAGGCACACGGGAAAATACTCCCATCGAACAAAATACACGAGCTCCACTGAGCTTCACTAACCTTCACAATAAACAATCACCCACAAGGACAAGGGGGCAGAGGGAACACTTATACACTGACTAATTAGAGGATTAGAACCAGGTGTGTGTGATAACGAGACAAGACAATTGTGATGGTGATTGGGGTGGCAGTGGTTAGTACTCCGGTGACGACGAACGCCGAAGCCTGCCCGAACAAGGAGGGGAGGCAGACCCCCGGCGCGCAGCACCAGCAGCGCGCCAACCCCGGCCTCGGGGACGACCAGGAGGACGTAGAGCAGGGTGGAAATCCCGCAACAGGGAGGGATCGAGGATATCCCTCACGGGACCCAGCACCGTTCCCTGGACCGTACCCTCCCACTCCACGAGGTACAGAAGGCCCCCCACGTGATGCCTCGAATCCAGGATGGCACGGACAGAGTACGCCGGGGGCCCCCTCGATGTCCAGAGGAGGTGGAGGAACCTCCCGCACCTCAGACTCCTGGAGTAGACCAACCACCACGGCCTGAGGAGAGACACATGAAATGAGGGGTTAATACGGTAATCAGGGGAAGTGACAACCTATACGTAACCTCGTTGATTCTCCTCAGGACTATGAACGGCCCCACAAACTGCGGGCTCAGTTTCCGGCAAGCGGAGGGGCAGATTCGGGTCGAGAGCCAGACCCAATCCCCCGGTACGAAGACCGGGGCCTCACTGCGGTGACGGTCAGCGTTGGCCTTCTGACGACGCACGGCGTGCTGGAAGTGAACGTGGGCAGCATCCCACATCTCCTCCGCGTGCCGAAAACCAGTCATCCACCGCAGGAGCCTCAGTCTGGCTCTGGTGCCACGGTGCCAGAACCGGTTGGTAACCTAAAACACATTGGAATGGTGTTAGGTTAGTAGAGGAGTGGCAGAGAGAGTTCTGGGCATATTCTGCCCATGGCAAGAACACCGACCACTCCCCCGGCCGGTCCTGGCTGTAGGACCGCCGGAACCTACCCACATCCTGATTTACTCGTTCCACCTGCCCATTTGACTCGGGGTGGAACCCAGAGGTCAGGCTGACCAAGACCCCCAGACGTTCCATGAACGCCTTCCAAAGCTTGGACGTGAACTGGGGACCCCGGTCGGAAACGATATCCTCTGGCACCCCCGTGAGTGCCGGAAGACGTGAGTAAACAGGGCCTCCGCAGTCTGCAGGGCCGTGGGGAGACCGGGCAGAGGAAGGAGGCGGCAGGACTTGGAGAAGCGGTCCATAACGATCAGGATGGTGGTGTTCACTTGGGAGAGGGGAAGATCAGTCAGAAAATCAATACTAAGATGAGACCATGGTCGTTGTGGAACTGGTAATGGTTGTAGCTTACCCGTTGGGAGGTGCCTAGGTGCCTTACTCTGGCGCACACCGAGCAGGAGGAGACGTACACCCTCACGTCCTTAGCCAAGGTAGGCCACTAGGTAGGGTACATCAAACGCCCGTGGTCAGGATATCTGGATCCCTCCGGGTGCTAGGGTGTAGATGGCTGGATCCGGTTGGCCAGCTGGTCTCGACAGATCAGGTTCTCTCCTCTCCAGGCGTTGGACAACCTGAAGAACCCAATCCATCGCTTCCCCCAAGCTGGCCAGCATCGTGGAATGCTCCTGGACCCGTGTCACGACTCCAGGCATGCGCTCTTCTCCCGCTGACTCCATATTCCGGTGGGTGATTCTGTGATAAGGTGGTGTTGAAGGAGTCAGGCGCAGGAGGGTAAATCACAGAATAACAGGCTTTAATCCGCAAAATACAGGTTTACGCAGAACTGCGTCAAACACACTCCATGGCACAAAACAGGTGCACTGGAAAATACAAGGCACACAGGAAAATACTGCCGTCTAACAAAATACACGAGCTCCACCGAGCTTCACTAACATTCACAATAAACAATCACCCACAAGGACAAAGGGGGAAAGAAAACACTTATACACAGACTAATTAGGGGATTAGAACCAGGTGTGTGTGATAACGAGACAAGACATTTGTGATCAGGGGCGGTGTGTTCAATAGGGCGATATGGGTGACGCACTGCCAAACGGGAAAAGGAAGGGATTTTTTTCTAATCAATTATATCACGGCAACAGTAGTTATCAGTGTTCTAATCTGATCTGACTGCCACTAAATGTCAAATCAGGCTAAAGTCGTGCTTCAAATGGCCCCGCCCGATTTTTGGGGCGATTTCAGTCAGGTTGAAAATCGCCCAGAAGTCTGTCATAGACTCCCATGTAAAATCAATTTTTTTCAAATTTCAAAGCTTTCAATACAATCTCTATGGGTGTCTGTGGGCTTGCACTTACGCGCTTTCGTCATACGTGACGTAACCATGAACGTAACTAAGAAAATAGCGGCTAGCAGCGTCTCTGTTGCGACCTGCAGTGTGGCGTTATCTTATGTTTTTAATTTGTACACTTAGTGGCGTTATTTTATGTTTTTAATTTGTACACTTAGTTTACAAACATTCTGCCAACCATGGATTTCCAGTGGTGGGTTTTGGACTGATCTTGTTGATCGTGTACATACCCGCTACTGAACGGACTAAATAATGAAAACGCTGCTGGCAGCGGAATCCAATACAGCTGGGAGACTTGGCTGGATGACAGAGTCCCAGACAGAGAAGTGGAGCCGGCCCTTCACCCTGGTCAGAGCGGACCGCGATCTGACAGTCACAGGGAAAATCGATCCTGGTAAGAGAGCGACTCTGTACCCCGACATTGAACTGCTTTCTGTGTCACTGCGACCTTACTATCTGCCCCGTGAGTTCCCCCAATTGTTTGTTACCGTTGTGTACTGTTGATAATCACAAGTTTACTGGAGAACTGAGACCAAGTAGAGACTTTGGACAGGGTGGATATGGTATAATAAAGGCAGTTTATTCAGAGGTAAAGATATCTGGAATCGCGTGCACGGACTCGTTCGTCAAACTCTTAGGGAGCTATCTGAAGAGAGCCCCAAAACATTGTGTGCAGACATTTTATACAATAAATGATGTAGGTTGAATCTAGTAGTTCTGATCTTCTGATTGGTCCTGATGAGTTGGGCGAGGTCCCCTCCACTGTTGCATTGGCTCTGAGTCGGGTTCTCTGTCTTCAAATGTTCAGCCTAAAGAGAGGGATTTTTGTGTGTGTGTGTGTGTGTGTTTAACAGTGATGATGTGTGTGTGTGTGTGTTTATCAGTGATGATGTGTGTGTGTGTGTGTGTGTGTGTGTGTGTGTGTGTGTCCTCAGAGCAAGAACTCGTGAGTTGGAAGAACTGAGAGACCTATGGCGTGGGTGTTGTCCTTGGCCACCTGCTGACAAGGCTGACAAGATAGGACTCTTTTGTCCATTGTTATAGGATAGGAACAGCATTGATTGAAAACAAACGCCCAACACAAAATGGGTCATGCACAAGATTTTAGTCAGACCAAGCTATAACATTATATATTTACTACGACAGTACATTCAACCAAAAAGCTAATATAACAAAGGCATCAGAGATTATTTATAATCTGTCACAGAAACTGGAATCCATCTCCCCAGATCAGTCAATAAATGCTTCTGGTATTGACTTATATGCTGCCCCTGTCTTCATGTTGTTGCTGGACATATCTTTTTTAAAATGTGTGTAGGTCACCTAAATCATCAGAAAAATTGCCCCTCCTGAGAATTTTTTTCAGGAGCCGCCACTGTTTGTGATGATGATTAGGCGGCAGTGGTTAGTACTCCGGTGACAACGAACGCCGAAGCCTGCCCGAACAAGGAGTGGGCAGCCTCGGCCGAAGTCGTGACAAAATACATGCATATGCCATTTCTGAAAAAGACTGCACAACTACAAAAAGAGATTTATAAACTTGGAGCACGCCATGCATGTTTCCCATTATAAATCAGACCTGTCCTGAAACTGTACTCATGTGAACAAGCATTAATACTCTGACTGAAAACGGCCATCATTCAGTTGTGAATGGTCCTGGTGCACCAAACAAAAGTGTCAAGGGAAGCCAGTTTGGATTTGGCTTCAGACCAATCACATCACAAGCCAAACGTCTTTAAAAATTATATAGTGTTGTGTTATTGTCCTTCAGTGGCTAGCTAGCAAAACATCGTCCCTTTCCTAAATTAGCCATGGATTGAGATAGGGATTTGGACTTGTGGTTTTCCTTAAAATCTCCATACTGGCCAATGATTATAACAGCGATTCTGATCCAACCATAAATTCATACATTGTGCCCCTGGCCTGAGAGGATGGAAGTTCAACATGTAGCTAGATGTAGTATGCTAAATGTTAACTATCTGGCCTCGCGTATAGTTGTCCATGAAAGGAAGTTAGTCTAGCGATCAAGCATTTTAGCCAGGTAGCCTAGGACAACAAAAACTAAAAGCGTGTACTGTATGACAGATTCATAGACCGTTTAGGCAACATGAAAGAGGAGGATGGCGTTGGAGTTTCTCTACCAGTAGGGTGAGTCAACATGTTTTTTCTACTTGCACGCAGGCACACACACACACACATAAATCAGTACCATGGACAGCATCTTTAGCTTAACTATATCGTTTTTGGTGTCTTTTATCTTTTAAGTGATTAGATGTTGAAATGTTGTAGTTGAAAAATGGTCCTGGAATAGTGGAGGCAGCTCCTGTTGTTCTTTGTGACTTGCGGTAACTCTCCGTGGCTCTAAATCAATAGTTGTTTAGTAGTCCGAAAATGTCAGAAACATTACCTTGCTTGACCATGCTGTAGGTCACTTAACTGTTTGTTATATTCAATATGTTTTGTAGACTTCACCGGACAAAAGTTGCTCTCTGGTTTTGTAATGAAACAAAAGGTGTGGTTCAATTTATTCTGCCACTGTGTCTTCTTATTGTCTCGGCCTTTAGGCCTATATATCACGGTGTCAAGGCATATGAACTAACAGGTTGTAGTGCAAACAACGCAATTATCACAACACATAGGTTGTAATATGGTTTTTCTTTCCTGGATTGGCTTCCCCAGTGATTTTACCCATGCACCCCTACTGGCGCACGTACATTCTGGGGTCTAAGTATGCAGGGTTTATAAATGAGGCCCCTGGACTTTATTGCCCTGCTGTAGAGTTATCAATAAGGCATTGGTATATAAAGGTAATAATTGAATTGAATGATAATAATCTTATATCATAAACATAGCACTTGGTAGGTTCATTTCCTGTTATTAACCTGGAGGACCAGATCTAACCATTACTTACAGTGGGGAAAAAAAGTATTTAGTCAGCCACCAATTGTGCAAGTTCTTCCACTTAAAAAGATGAGAGAGGCCTGTAATTTTCATCATAGGTACACGTCAACTATGACAGACAAAATTAGAAAAAAAATTCTCCAGAAAATCACATTGTAGGATTTTTAATGAATTTATTTGCAAATTATGGTGGAAAATAAGTATTTGGTCACCTACAAACAAGCAAGATTTCTGGCTCTCACAGACCTGTAACAACTTCTTTAAGAGGCTCCTCTGTCCTCCACTCGTTACCTGTATTAATGGGACCTGTTTGAACTTGTTATCAGTATAAAAGACAGCTGTCCACAACCTCAAACAGTCACACTCCAAACTCCACTATGGCCAAGACCAAAGAGCTGTCAAAGGACACCAGAAACAAAATTGTAGACCTGCACCAGGCTGGGAAGACTGAATCTGCAATAGGTAAGCAGCTTGGTTTGAAGAAATCAACTGTGGAACAATTATTAGGAAATCGAAGACATACAATACCACTGATAATCTCCCTCGATCTGGGGCTCCACGCAAGATCTCACCCCGTGGGGTCAAAATGATCACAAGAACGGTGAGCAAAAATCCCAGAACCACACGGGGGACCTAGTGAATGACCTGCAGAGAGCTGGGACCAAAGTAACAAAGCCTACCATCAGTAACACACTACGCCGCCAGGGACTCAAATCCTGCAGTGCAGACGTGTCCCCCTGCTTATGCCAGTACATGTCCAGGCCCGTCTGAAGTTTGCTAGAGTGCATTTGGATGATCCAGAAGAGGATTGGAAGAATGTCATATGGTCAGATGAAACCAAAAAAGAACTATTTGGTAAAAACTCGTTGTGTTTGGAGGACAAAGAAGGACAAAGGACATCTTTTTAAGTGGGAGAACTTGCACTATTGGTGGCTGACTAAATACTTTTTTTTCCCCACTGTACATGCACTTGATATAACCCCCTCAGTCTTGAGGTAATGTGTGGTCCTCTGTAGCTCAGCTGGTAGAGCACGGCGCTTGTAACGCCAAGGTAGTGGGTTCGATCCCCGGGACCACCCATACACAAAAATGTATGCACGCATGACTGTAAGTCGCTTTGGATAAAAGCGTCTGCTAAATGGCATATTATATTATAATGTCAGAATCTATCATTGTTGCTAGAGCAGGAAGTGGACCACGGCACGTAGTTTATTATTATATGTGGTGGTTGCACTGCATAGCCCCTAGACACAGCCCAATAGATGTATTGTCATTGTGAAAGTAACCCATAGAAGCTAGAATACATTTACACAGCACCATTTCCTCCTCTCGGCTGTCTCGAGATTATGTGACTGGGTCTAAACTGTCAAAGGATCATCACTTTGATGTGCTTAAGTTTGACTTTTGATCTGTTGTAGGTCTGTGCAGAAAATATTGGACTAACGTTTGGTTCTGCAGTTGGTCATAATGTGTGGAAGATGTGCATTCAGGCTTTCTCTGCTTCTGCTGGTGTGGGGTGTGTGCACAGCCTTTGAAGGTAAGACGTGTCCTTTTCTCAAACACACAGCATGCATGTACAGTTTGTACAACACTGAAAAAGGAAAGAGGTCCTGTCCTCATATTTCATTTGTGAAATGTTAATGCCATTAGCATTACCTCGTATAACAAAAGGAGTTCCACTCAGCACAATTTGAACTGCATTTAGGGAAGCAGCAACATTTGAGTCAGAATATTGTCATTAATTTATATATGTGTAATTATTTTTATGCACCTTTCTCTAATGCAATCAATTGTGCATTGCAATTGTAATGCTAGTCAATGCAAAACAAACATTTTAAATGAAACAATACACTTACAACCCATTTTCCTTCATGTTTACAGAGATTCAAGTGAAAACATTGGAAACAGTAGCAGATTTACACACTCTCGCCTGCCCAAACCAAACCATTCATGAAATGATTTATGTAGTATGTAAGATAGATAGAGTGATAAGTGGTGGGAATGAGTGTCAAGTGTCCTTTCGGTTTGACCAAATGGTACCAACAGCACTTGTGACCCCAGAGTCACACTACAGACAGAGAGTGGTGGAGTGTTTCATACATCACCAACATTCAACCATCTGATGAAGGGAACTACACCTGTGAGTGTGCATTTCGTGGAGGAACACATGTTTTGCATCTCAACGTTTCTGTCAATGGTAAGTGTTTGGTTTTGCGTGTCAGTGCAATTGATACAATCTGTAATACACATTTAGCTTGTACTGTGACTGTTTGGTCTCATGTAGTCATATCTACTATCTCAGTCCAAGTGAATTGGATTGTATGAAAAATAATCTTAAAATGGAGCATCTGTCAACAATGTTAATGACCAGGGTGGAGGAAGAGAAATTAGACATCTAGGATCACAATGAGTTCTTCCCTTTATCTTTCAGGACCCCATGTCACAAACAACCTTTCTTTCCATTTCATGATAATAACAGCCTTTGCAGGATTTGTAGCCGTCGTTGTCGTTGCTGGAATAATCATGAGGAAATGTAATCTCAGGTAAGACATTCTTATTAGCTTGTTAAAATAACAGTTTATAGGTATTTGACATATTTGGTAATTTAATTAATCAATTACTTTGTTATGGGGGTACTGTAATAATATACTGTAAGTGCAATCTCAAATAACAATCTGATCTACAATTCACATAGAGAACTATGGGCCTCAGAAATATGCGGTAGGCTATAGATCCAAGATTTGTTTGTGCTCTCTTGCCAACTAAATGTCAATGGTGTGACAAAGAGCTGGCAAGAGAGCATAAACAGATCTGAGATCATATGAATACCCAAACGTATGACATAGGCTACTTGACCTACGTTTAAGTCTGACTCGATAAGGTTATTTTAGGTCACTAATAACTGCAATGTTGAAGCTTCTCACTTCCTGCCTTGTCAAAAATGAGTGTCGAAAAAACAAAACATACACTGGCAGGCACAAACACACAAGTAGAAACATTTTGCTCCAGAAAGCATCCGCTGTGTAAAACCATGTGATGCTACGATCATTCACTAGTCTTCTCTTCTTATACACAGCAGGAGAACACAGCAGAAAGCAGGGAACACCTTTAAAGAGGTGATGCAACAACACTGTCTTTTCTGTCAGGGCTGTTATTGCTTGCTGTTACCTGGAGTCGTAAGGCATCTGCAACCTATGCTCTTTCACATTTTCAATTGAATTTGCCAACATTTTAAAATATTTCCACAGCCCCATATGACATTTTACAGTGTAATATGGTGACTATTGTTAATGTCTTTGTAGGAGGAGCAACAGGACATTGAGCCCTACAGCACGTTAACAAGGAGAGACAATGGGCTGTACTCAACACTCCAGCTGCCACATTCTAACCCCTGACCCTCTGGCTCCGTTGACCAATGATGACATGGCATTAGACACCTTTTCGTATAACTAGGGGTTAAATAGTATTTCACCAGCCCTGGATATACAACTGTACAGTATATCCATTTACTGTATATCTTGAATACTGTAATGCCCCTATTTCTACAGCTGATACACTTCGACTTTATATAGTTCCATTGATTGGTTGCTGACACCTGGCTGAATAGATCCTATACTGTAGATCGTCTTCTGTAGCTGTAAATATCAGCGCTTACTTTATGAATCCTGCACATTATGTTACATAGAACCAATGTTACTGTGGATAGATGATGTGATCATGTGAATCCTCTACATTACGTTAAGTATAACTAATGTTCCTGTGGACAGATGTGATCATGTGCATTTCCACCAGGTGTCAGTGTATTGCATTTGTAAAATATATTCCCTGCAGTAGAGAGTCATCATCAAAACATTCTTCATGACAATGTATTTTCCTTGCTTTCAATGTTCCATCTCCGTTGATCGTGTAGGCCTATAAGATTTCCAATAAGATCCATTACCTCTATAGTAATATGTATACTGTATGGGCTGCATGTCTCCAACCCAGCATGTCCACTCTAGAGGAAAACAAACCATTATCTACATTTGGCTTATATGATATAAGAACACTTCAGCCTTGTGGTGGTGCAGAATCTATCATTGATTGTGTCTAAAGAAGGAAGTGGACCTGTTGATGTGTCTGTGGTTGATCATTAGAACTCTCTGTGGTGAGTGCTCTGCAAAGACCCCAGTTACAAAGACCAAGATGCACTAGCAGAGGTTTAAGTGTTTCTGTGAAACAGTAAGACAGGTAGAAGCTAGACAACAGAACCACTTCGACCTCTCAGCTCCATTATAACTAAGTCAACCCAGCATGACCTTGGTTGGCTTTTTACCTTGTTCCTATATTGAGCAAATAACGTTGAATAGAAGTTAAGTTCTGTACTCGGTCGGAGCAGACAATATTGAGTAATGTTTGGTTCTGCAGTTGGTCAGTATGTTTGTATGTCTGGTTCTGTTTCTGGTGCTGTGGGGTTCATGCACAGCTGTTGCATGTAAGAGGGATGTATCACATGATAGATTTAATTTCTTAACACCAGTAATTTTTGCAACAAACTGTGCTTTGCAGTTCTGATGCAGTTGGTCAATAAGAAATCAACTTTACTTTTTTCACTTCACTACTAATGCTCAATCTAAATCCCACGAAACAGTACACTCACAATATGTTTCCCCTTCATGTTCGCAGTGACTGAAAAAAATACATCCGTTTGCCCAACCCAAACACTTAGTGATTTATGTTTTGTAATATCAGATAGTGATAAGGGGGGGAATGACTGTCAAGTGTCGTTTGGACCGACCATAAAGACTTCACTTGTGACCCCAGAGTCACACTACAATTAGAGAGTGGCAGAGCGTTTCTACACTTCACCAACATACAACCATCTGAAGAAAGCAACTACACCTTTGAGTGTGTACATCATGGAGGAACAGAATTGTTTAATTTCAATATTTCTGTCAAAGTTAAGTGTTTGGTCTGATGGTGTACATTACCTCTGCTTACTTCACTGAAATTCAGTGACCTTTAAATTGCTACAGTGTGATAATGAAAGTCACAGTTGACAGACATTTTATAGGTGCAAAATCCTCTCACAACATCCCTCACAACCTCCCTCACAACCTCCTCAAACTCCAGGGTCCTCATTTATAACCGTTATGTGAATTTCACATTAAATATGTGATGAGGTGGTGTTGAAGGAGTCAGGCACAGGAGGGTAAATCACAGAATAACAGGCTTTAATCCGCAAAATACAGGTTTACGCAGAACTGCGTCAAACACACTCCAGGGCACAAAACAGGTGCATTGGAAAATACAAGGCACACGGGAAAATACTCCCATCGAACAAAATACACGAGCTCCACTAACCTTCACAATAATCAATCACCCACAAGGACAAGGGGGCAGAGGGAACACTTATACACTGACTAATTAGAGGATTAGAACCAGGTGTGTGTGATATCGAGACAAGACAATTGTGATGGTGATTGGGGTGGCAGTGGTTAGTACTCCGGTGACGACGAACGCCGAAGCCTGCCCGAACAAGGAGGGGAGGCAGACTCGGCCGAAGTCGTGACAGTAACCTCCCGAGCGCAGCACCAGCAGCGCGCCGACCCCGGCCTCGGGGGACGACCAGGAGGACGTAGAGCAGGGTGGAAATCCCGCAACAGGGAGGGATCGAGGATATCCCCTCATGGGACCCAGCACCGTTCCTCCGGACCGTACCCCCTCCCACTCCACGAGGTACAGAAGGCCCCCCACCCGACGCCTCGAATCCAGGATGGCACGGACAGAGTACGCCGGGGCCCCCTCGATGTCCAGAGGAGGTGGAGGACCCTCCCGCACCTCAGACTCCTGGAGTAGACCAACCACCACCGGCCTGAGGAGAGACACATGAAATGAGGGGTTAATACGGTAATCAGGGGGAAGTGACAACCTATACGTAACCTTGTTGATTCTCCTCAGGACTATGAACGGCCCCACAAACTGCGGGCTCAGCTTCCGGCAAGCAGAGGGGCAGATTCCGGGTCAAGAGCCAGACCCGATCCCCCGGTATGAAGACCGGGGCCTCACTGCGGTGACGGTCAGCGTTGGCCTTCTGACGACGCACGGCGTGCTGGAAGTGAACGTGGGCAGCATCCCACATCTCCTCCGCGTGCCGAAACCAATCATCCACCGCAGGAGCCTCAGTCTGGCTCTGGTGCCACGGTGCCAGAACCGGTTGGTAACCTAAAACACATTGGAATGGTGTTAGGTTAGTAGAGGAGTGGCAGAGAGAGTTCTGGGCATATTCTGCTCATGGCAAGAACACCGACCACTCCCCCGGCCGGTCCTGGCAGTAGGACCGCCGGAACCTACCCACATCCTGATTTACTCGTTCCACCTGCCCATTTGACTCGGGGTGGAACCCAGAGGTCAGGCTGACC
The DNA here is from genome assembly GCF_020615455.1 of Coregonus clupeaformis. NCBI lineage: Eukaryota > Metazoa > Chordata > Actinopteri > Salmoniformes > Salmonidae > Coregonus > Coregonus clupeaformis. Next base: position 152,411 of record NW_025534168.1, on the reverse strand, counting down.
GAGACCCCCAGACGTTCCATGAACGCCTTCCAAACCTTGGACGTGAACTGGGGACCCCGGTCGGACACGATATCCTCTGGCACCCCGTAGTGCCGGAAGACGTGAGTAAACAGGGCCTCCGCAGTCTGCAGGGCCGTGGGGAGACCGGGCAGAGGAAGGAGGCGGCAGGACTTGGAGAAGCGGTCCATAACAACCAGGATGGTGGTGTTACCTTGGGAGAGGGGAAGATCAGTCAGAAAATCAATACTAAGATGAGACCATGGTCGTTGTGGAACTGGTAATGGTTGTAGCTTACCCATTGGGAGGTGCCTAGGTGCCTTACTCTGGGCGCAAACCGAGCAGGAGGAGACGTACACCCTCACGTCCTTAGCCAAGGTAGGCCACTAGTACTTTCTGCTCAAGCAGCGCACTGTACGGCCGATACCTGGGTGACCAGAGGAGGGTGACGTGTGTGCCCAGAAGATCAGACGATCATGGATAAGAGCAGGCACGTACCGCAGCCCAGCTGGACACTGCGGTGGAGATGGATCTGTGCGTAATGCCTGCTCTATATCCGCGTCCATCGCCCATACTACTGGCGCCACAATGCAGGAGGCCGGGAGTATGGGGGTGTTGTCTCTGGGCTCTCCTCTGTGTCATACAACCGGAACAGTGTGTCTGCCTTCACGTTCTTCGCACCCGGAATGTATGACAGTGTAAAATCAAACCCGGTGAAGAATAGGGCCCACCTGGCCTGGCGAGGATTCAGCCTCCCCGCTGCCCAGATGTACTCCAGGTTACGGTGGTCCGTCCAGACAAGGAAAGGGTGTTTCGCCCCTTCGAGCCAATGCCTCTACACGGTCAAGGCTCGGACAACAGCCAACAGCACCCGATCACCAACGTCGTAGTTCTGCTCCGCCAGGCTGAGCTTCTTAGAGAAGAAGGCACAGGGGCGAAGCTTGGGTGGCGTACCCGAGCGTTGAGACAGGACAGCTCCTATCCCAACCTCGGACGCATCCACCTCCACTACGAACGGTAGTGATGAATCGGGGTGGGCCAGTACTGGGGCTGAGGTGAACAGACCCCGCTGTTTGCTGAAGGCCAGGTCAGCCTCAGCAGACCAGCGGAGCCGGGACGGCCCACCCTTCAACAGGGAGGTAATGGGAGCTGCAACCTTGCCAAAGCCCCGGATAAACCTCCGATAGTAGTTGGCAAAGCCAAGGAAGCGCTGCACCTCCTTAACCGTGGTTGGAGTCGGCCAATACGCACGGCTGAAATGCGATCTCCTCCATCTCCACACCTGAGGTGAAATGCGGTATCCAAGGAAGGAGACGGACTGCTGGAAAAACATAAACTTCTCTGCCTTAGCATAAAGGTCATTTTGCAACAGTCGGGCCAGCACCTTGCGAACCAGGGACACATGCTCAGCACGCGTAGCGGAATACACCAGGATGTCATCGATGTAGACCACTACACCGCGACCAAGCATGTCCCGAAACACCTCGTTCATAAAGGACTGTAAAACTGATGGAGCATTCATCAAACCATAGGGCATCACCATGTATTCATAATGCCCCGTGGTTGTGCTGAATGCTGTCTTCCACTCATCTCCCTCTCGGATACACACCAGGTTGTACGCACTCTTGAGATCTAATTTGGTGAAGAAGCGCCCCCATGCATTGATTCAATCACCAAAGGAATGAGGGGGAGAGGATAACTAAATCTTATCGTCTCCCTGTTCAGTGGTCGATAATCAATGCACGGGCGCAGACCTCCGTCCCTTCTTCACAAAGAAGAAACTTGAGGAGGCGGGTGAAGTGGAGAGACGTATATACCCCTGGCGCAGGGACTCGGTGACATAGGTTTCCATAGCCACCGTTTCAGCCTGTGACAGGGGTATATATGACTCCTGGGAGGTACAGCGTCTACCCGGGAAGTTTATCGCGCAATCCCCCGCCCGATGAGGTGGTAATTTAGTCGCCTGCGTTTTAGAGAACGTTTGTGCCAGATCGAGTTATTCAGGGTGAATGCGCACGGTGAAGGTACTGTCTGGACTTTCCACCGTGGTTGCACCAACGGAAACATCTAGACACCAACCCTGACACTCTCGCGACCACCCTGTGAGAGCCCTCTGCGGCCATGAGAAGGTGGGGTTGTGGAGTGCTAGCCAAGGGATACCTAATACCACAGGGAAAGCAGGAGATTCAATAATCGAAAAAATAACCTGCTCAAAATGTGTCTCCTGGGTGATCATGCTGACTGGTATCGTGACTTCCGTAACAAACCTGGACCCTATTAGTCGACTATCGAGTGCTCTGATGGGGAGTGGAATGGATAGGGGAACCAATGTTATGCCTTGACGGCGTGCGAATGCCCTGTCCATAAAGTTCCCAGCTGCGCCTGAATCGACTAGCGCCTTACACTGGGGAACTACCATGAGATCGGGAAAGTGGATAGGTAGGGTACAATGCGCAGCAGAGGGCTCTGAACAAGTGTGGGTATTCAATACCTGGGGTGATGCGTGAGTGCCCTGCCTGCCGCCTCCCGGCCCAAAAGAACGTTGACTACGACGTGTGATGTATTGTCCCTTCGTGCCACCAGAGTGGCACTGTCGCTGTCCTCCTCCGCTCTCTCGGCGGGCGGCTCCACCCAGCTCCATCGGCTCGGGATCCGAGTCGTCCCCTACCAGGACGTCCTCTGGCTGCCAGCAGGTTGTCCAAACGAATGGCCATGTCCACCAGTTTGTTGAAGAACAACATGGTGTCTCGGCAGGCTAGCTCCCGTCGGACGTCCTCCCGCAGATGGCACCGGAAATGGTTGATCAGGGCCCGCTCATTCCACCCGGACCCCGCTGAAACTCCGAAACTCCAACGCGAAGTCCTGCGCGGTCCTCGTCCCCTGCCTCAGATGGACCAGTCGCTCACCCGCCTCTCTACCCTCGGGCGGGTGATCGATGACTGCCCGAACAAGGAGGGGGCAGCCTCGGCCGAAGTCGTGACAAAATACATGCATATGCCATTTCTGAAAAGACTGCACACCTACAAATAGAGATTTATAAACTTGGAGCACGCCATGCATGTTTCCCATTATAAATCAGACCTGTCCTGAAACTGTACTCATGTGAACAAGCATTAATACTCTGACTGAAAACAGCCATCATTCAGTTGTGAATGGTCCTGGTGCACCAAACAAAAAGTGTCAAGGGAAGCCAGTTTGGATTTGGCTTCAGACCAATCACATCACAAGCCAAACGTCTTTAAAAAAAAAAAAATGTTGCATCTTGTTGTGTTATTGTCCTCCAGTGGCTAGCTAGCAAAAAATCGTCCCTTTCCTAAATTAGCCATGGATTGAGATAGGGATTTGGACTTGTGGTTTTCCTTAAAATCTCCATACTGGCCAATGATTATAACAGCGATTCTGATCCAACCATAAATTCATACATTGTGCCCCTGGCCTGAGAGGATGGAAGTTCAACATGTAGCTAGATGTAGTAGGCTAATGTTAATTATCTGGCCTCGTGTATAGTTGTCCATGAAAGGAAGTTAGTCTAGCGATCAAGCATTTTAGCCAGGTAGCCTAGGACAATAAAAACTAAAAGCATGTACTGTATGACAGATTCATAGACCGTTTAGGCAACATGAAAGAGGAGGATGGCGTTGGAATTTCTCTACCAGTAGGGTGAGTCAACATGTTTTTTCTACTTGCACGCAGGCACACACACACACACACAGAAATCAGTACCATGGACAGCATCTTTAGCTTAACTATATCGTTTTTGGTGTCTTCTATCTTTTAAGTGATTAGATGTTGAAATGTTGTTGTTGAAAAATGGTCCTGGAATAGTGGAGGCAGCTCCTGTTGTTCTTTGTGACTTGCGGTAACTCTCCGTGGCTCTAAATCAATAGTTGTTTAGTAGTCCGAAAATGTCAGAAACATTACCTTGCTTGACCATGCTGTAGGTCACTTAACTGTTTGTTATATTCAATATGTTTTGTAGACTTCACCGGACAAAAGTTGCTCTCTGGTTTTGTAATGAAACAAAAGGTGTGGTTCAATTTATTCTGCCACTGTGTCTTCTTATTGTCTCGGCCTTTAGGCCTATATCACGGTGTCAAGGCATATGAACTAACAGGTTGTAGTGCAAACGACGCAATTATCACAACACATAGGTTGTAATATGTTTTTTCTTTCCTGGATTGGCTTCCCCAGTGATTTTACCCATGCACCCCTACTGGCGCAGGTACATTCAGGGGTCTATTTTACAAGTATGCAGGGTTTATAAATGAGGCCCCTGGACTTTATTGCCCTGCTGTTGAGTTATCAATAAGGCATTGGTATATAAAGGTAATAATTGAATTGAATGATAATAATCTTATATCATAAACATAGCATTTGGTAGGTTCATTTCCTGTTATTAACCTGGAGGACCAGATCTAACCATTACTTACATACACTTGATATAACCCCCTCAGTCTTGGGGTAATGTCAGAATCTATCATTGTTGCTAGAGCAGGAAGTGGAACACGGCACGTAGTTTATTATTATATGTGGTGGTTGCACTGCATAGCCCCCTAGACACAGCCCAATAGATGTATTGTCATTGTGAAAGTAACCCATAGAAGCTAGAATACATTTACACAGCACCATTTCCTCCTCTCGGCTGTCTCGAGATTATGTGACTGGGTCTAAACTGTCAAAGGACCATCACTTTGATGTGCTTAAGTTTGACTTTTGATCTGTTGTAGGTCTGAGCAGAAAATATTGGACTAACGTTTGGTTCTGCAGTTGGTCATTATGTGTGGAAGACGTGCATTCAGGCTTTCTCTGCTTCTGCTGGTGTGGGGTGTGTGCACAGCCTTTGAAGGTAAGACGTGTCCTTTTCTCAAACACACAGCATGCATGTACAGTTTGTACAACACTGAAAAAGGAAAGAGGTCCCGTCCTCATATTTCATTTGTGAAATGTTAATGCCATTAGCATTACCTCGTATAACAAGAGGAGTTCCACTCAGCACTATTTGAACTGCATTTAGGGAAGCAGCAACATTTGAGTCAGAATATTCTCTTCAATTGATGTGTAATTATCATTATTATTTTTATACACCTTTCTCTTATGCAACACGTTGTGCATTGGAATTGTAATGCTGGTCAATGCAAAACAAACATTTTAAATGAAACAATACACTCACAACCCATTTCCTTTAATGTTTACAGAGATTCAATTGAAAACATTGGAAACAGGAGCAGATTTGGGCACTCTTGCCTGCCCAAACCAAACCATTCATGAAATGATTTATGTAATATGTAAGATAGATAGAGTGATAAGTGGTGGGAATGAGTGTCAAGTGTCCTTTCGATTTGACCAAAATGGTACATACAGCACTTGTGACCCCAGAGTCACACTACAGACAGAGAGTGGTGGAGTGTTTCTAAACATCACCAACATTCAACCATCTGATGAAGGGAACTACACCTGTGAGTGTGTATTTCGTGGAGTAACACATTTTTTGCATCTCAACGTTTCTGTCAATGGTAAGTGTTTGGTTTGCGTGTCAGTGCAATAGATACAATCTGTAATACACATTTAGCTTGTACTGTGAACGTTTGGTCTCATTTAGTCATATCTACTATCTCAGTCCAAGTGAATTGGATTGTATGAAAAATAATCTTAAAATGGAGCATCTGTCAACAATGTTAATGACCAGGGTGGAGGAAGAGAAATGAGACATCTAGGATCACAATGAGTTCTTCCCTTTTATCTTTCAGGACCCCATGTCACAAACAACATTTCTTTCCATTTCATGATAATAACAGCCTTTGCAGGATTTGTAGCCGTCGTTGTCCTTGCTGGAATAATCATGAGGAAATGTCATCTCAGGTAAGACATTCTTATTAGCTTGTTAAAAGAAGAATTTATGGGTATTTGACATATTTGATCATTTAATTAATCAATTACTTTGTTATGGAGGTACTGTAATAATATACCGTAAGTGCAATCTCAAATAACAATCTGATCTACAATTCATATAGAGAACTATGGGCCTCAGAAATATGCGGTAGGCTATAGATCCAAGATTTGTTGTGCTCTCTTGCCAACTAAATGTCAATGGTGTGACAAAGAGCTGGCAAGAGAGCATAAACAGATCTGAGATCATATGAATACCCAAACGTATGACATAGGCTACTTGACCTACGTTTAAGTCTGACTCGATAAGGTTATTTTAGGTCACTAATAACTCCACTGTTGAAGCTTCTCACTTCCTGCCTTGTCAAAAATGAGTGTCGGAAAAACAAAGCATACACTGGCAGGCACAAACACACACGTAGAAACATTTTGCTCCAGAAAGCATCCGCTGTGTAAAACCATGTGATGCTACGATTTTTCACTAGTCTTCTCTTCTTTTACACAGCAGGAGAACACAGCAGAAAGCAGGGAACACCTTTAAAGAGGTGATGCAACAACACTGTCTTTTCTGTCAGGGCTGTTATTGCTTTCTGTTACCTGGAGTCGTAAGACTGTCAGGGCTGTTATTGCTTTCTGTTACCTGGAGTCGTAAGGCATCTGCAACCTATGCTCTTTCACATTTTCAATTGAATTTGCCAACATTTTAAAATATTTCCACAGCCCCATATGACATTTTTCAGTGTAATATGGTGACATATAGTTAATGTCTTTGTAGGAGGAGCAACAGGACATTGAGCCCTACAGCACGTTAACAAGGAGAGACAATGGGCTGTACTCAACACTCCAGCTGCCACATCCTAACCCCTGACCCTCTGGCTCCGTTGACCAATGACGACATGGCATTAGACACCTTTTTCTATCACTAGGGGTTAAATAGTATTTCACCAGCCCTGGATATACAACTGTACAGTATATCCATTTACTGTATATCTTGAATACTGTAATGCCCCTATTTCTACAGCTGATACACTTCGACTTTATATAGTTCCATTGATTGGTTGCTGACACCTGGCTGAATAGATCCTATACTGTAGATCGTCTTCTGTAGCTGTAAATATCAGCGCTTACTTTATGAATCCTGCACATTATGTTACATAGAACCAATGTTACTGTGGATAGATGATGTGATCATGTGAATCCTCTACATTACGTTACGTATAACTAATGTTCCTGTGGACAGATGTGATCATGTGTATTTCCACCAGGTGTCAGTGTATTGCATTTGTAAAATATATTCCCTGCAGTAGAGAGTCATCATCAAAACATTCTTCATGACAATGTATTTTCCTTGCTTTCAATGTTCCATCTCTGTTGATCATGTAGGCCTACATGAATTACATGTTCAAGTGAAGAGATGTAACGACAAAACTAAACCATTCATTAAAACCTCATTTCCAATAAGATCCATTACCTCTATAGTAATATGTATACTGTATGGGCTGCATGTCTCCAACCCAGCATGTCCACTCTAGAGGAAAACAAACCATTATCTACATTTGGCTTATATGATATAAGAACACGTCAGCCTTGTGGTGGTGCAGAATCTATCATTGTTTGTGTCTAAAGAAGGAAGTGGACCTGTTGATGTGTCTGTGGTTGATCATTAGAACTCTCTGTGGTGAGTGCTCTGCAAAGACCCCAGTTACAAAGACCAAGATGCACTAGCAGAGGGTCAAGTGTTTCTGTGAAACAGTAAGACAGGTAGAAGCTAGACAACAGAACCACTTCGACCTCTCAGCTCCATTATAACTAAGTCAACCCAGCATGACTTTGGTTGGCTTTTTTACCTTGTTCCTCTATTGAGCAAATAACGTTGAATAGAAGTTAAGTTCTGTACTCGGTCGGAGCAGACAAAATTGAGTAATGTTTGGTTCTGCAGTTGGTCAGTATGTTTGTATGTCTGGTTCTGTTTCTGGTGCTGTGGGGTTCATGCACAGCTGTTGCATGTAAGAGGGATGTATCACATGATAGATTTAATTTCTTAACATCAGTAATTTTTGCAACAAACTGTGCTTTGCAGTTCTAATGCAGTTGGTCAATAAGAAATCAACTTTACTTTTTCACTTCACTACTAATGCTCAATCTAAATCCCACGAAACAGTACACTCACAATATGTTTCCCTTCATGTTCGCAGTGACTGAAGAAAATACATCCGTTTGCCCAACCCAAACACTTAGTGATTTATGTTTTGTAATATAAGATAGTGATAAGGGGGGGGAATGACTGTCAAGTGTCGTTTCGGACCGACCATAAAGACTTCACTTGTGACCCCAGAGTCACACTACAATTAGAGAGTGGCAGAGCGTTTCTACACTTCACCAACATCCAACCATCTGATGAAGGCAACTACACCTTTGAGTGTGTACATCATGGAGGAACAGAATTGTTTAATTTCAATATTTCTGTCAAAGTTAAGTGTTTGGTCTGATGGTGTACATTACCTCTGCTTACTTCACTGAAATTCAGTGACCTTTAAATTGCTACAGTGTGATAATGAAAGTCACAGTTGACAGACATTTTATAGGTGCAAAATCCTCTCGCAACATCCCTCACAACCTCCCTCACAACCTCCCTCACAACCTCCTCAAACTCTTACGCAGAACTGCGTCAAACACACTCCAGGGCACAAAACAGGTGCACTGGAAAATACAAGGCACACGGGAAAATACTCCCATCGAACAAAATACACGAGCTCCACTGAGCTTCACTAACCTTCACAATAAACAATCACCCACAAGGACAAGGGGGCAGAGGGAACACTTATACACTGACTAATTAGAGGATTAGAACCAGGTGTGTGTGATAACGAGACAAGACAATTGTGATGGTGATTGGGGTGGCAGTGGTTAGTACTCCGGTGACGACGAACGCCGAAGCCTGCCTGAACAAGGAGGGGGGGCAGACTCGGCCGAAGTCGTGACAGTAACCCCCCCGAAGCGCAGCACCAGCAGCGCGCCGACCCTGGCCTCGGGGACGACCACGAGGACGTAGAGCAGGGTGGAAATCCCGCAACAGGGAGGGATCGAGGATATCCCTCGTGGGACCCAGCACCGTTCCTCCGGACCGTACCCCTCCCACTCCACGAGGTACAGAAGGCCCCCCACCCGACGCCTCGAATCCAGGATGGCACGGACAGAGTACGCCGGGGCCCCCTCGATGTCCAGAGGAGGTGGAGGAACCTCCCGCACCTCAGACTCCTGGAGTAGACCAACCAACACCGGCCTGAGGAGAGACACAGGGGTTAATACAGGTAAGAGACAGGGGTTAATACGGTAATCAGGGGGAAGTGACAACCTATACGTAACCTTGTTGATTCTCCTCAGGACTATGAACGGCCCCACAAACTGCGGGCTCAGCTTCCGGCAAGCAGAGGGGCAGATTCCGGGTCGAGAGCCAGACCCAATCCCCGGTATGAAGACCGGGGCCTCACTGCGGTGATGGTCAGCGTTGGCCTTCTGACGACGACGGCGTGCTGGAAGTGAACGTGGGTAGCATCCCACATCTCCTCCGCGTGCCGAAACCAGTCATCCACCGCAGAGCCTCAGTCTCGGCTCTGGTGCCACGGTGCCAGAACCGGTTGGTAATCTAAAACACATTGGAATGGTGTTAGGTTAGTAGAGGAGTGGCAGAGAGAGTTCTGGGCATATTCTGCCCATGGCAAGAACACCGACCACTCCCGGCCGGTCCTGGCAGTAGGACCGCCGGAACCTACCCACATCCTGATTTACTCGTTCCACCTGCCCATTTGACTTCCGGGGTGGAACCCAGAGGTCAGGCTGACCGAGACCCCCAGACGTTCCATGAACGCCTTCCAAACCTTGGACGTGAACTGGGGACCCCGGTCGGACACGATATCCTCTGGCACCCGGAAGACGTGAGTAAACAGGGCCTCCGCAGTCTGCAGGGCCGTGGGGAGACCGGGCAGAGGAAGGAGGCAGCAGGACTTGGAGAAGCGGTCCATAACGACCAGGATGGTGGTGTTACCTTGGGAGAGGGGAAGATCAGTCAGAAAATCAATACTAAGATGAGACCATGGTCGTTGTGGAACTGGTAGTGGTTGTAGCTTACCCATTGGGAGGTGCCTAGGTGCCTTACTCTGGGCGCAAACCGAGCAGGAGGAGACGTACACCCTCACGTCCTTAGCCAAGGTAGGCCACTAGTACTTTCTGCTCAAGCAGCGCACTGTACGGCCGATACCTGGGTGACCAGAGGAGGGTGACGTGTGTGCCCAGAAGATCAGACGATCATGGATAAGAGCAGGCACGTACCGCAGCCCAGCTGGACACTGCGGTGGAGATGGATCTGTGCGTAATGCCTGCTCTATATCCGCGTCCATCGCCCATACTACTGGCGCCACAATGCAGGAGGCCGGGAGTATGGGGGTGTTGTCTCTGGGCCTCTCCTCTGTGTCATACAACCGGAACAGTGTGTCTGCCTTCACGTTCTTCGTACCCGGAATGTATGACAGTGTAAAATCAAACCGGGTGAAGAATAGGGCCCACCTGGCCTGGCGAGGATTCAGCCTCCCCGCTGCCCAGATGTACTCCAGGTTACGGTGGTCCGTCCAGACAAGGAAAGGGTGTTTCGCCCCTTCGAGCCAATGCCTCTACACGGTCAAGGCTCGGACAACAGCCAACAGCACCCGATCACCAACGTCGTAGTTCTGCTCCGCCAGGCTGAGCTTCTTAGAGAAGAAGGCACAGGGGCGAAGCTTGGGTGGCGTACCCGAGCGTTGAGACAGGACAGCTCCTATCCCAACCTCGGACGCATCCACCTCCACTACGAACGGTAGTGATGAATCGGGGTGGGCCAGTACTGGGAGCTGAGGTGAACAGACCCCGCTGTTTGCTGAAGGCCAGGTCAGCCTCAGCAGACCAGCGGAGCCGGGACGGCCCACCCTTCAACAGGGAGGTAATGGGAGCTGCAACCTTGCCAAAGCCCCGGATAAACCTCCGATAGTAGTTGGCAAAGCCAAGGAAGCGCTGCACCTCCTTAACCGTGGTTGGAGTCGGCCAATTACGCACGGCTGAAATGCGATCTCCCTCCATCTCCACACCTGAGGTGGAAATGCGGTATCCAAGGAAGGAGACGGACTGCTGGAAAAACATAAACTTCTCTGCCTTAGCATAAAGGTCATTTTGCAACAGTCGGGCCAGCACCTTGCGAACCAGGGACACATGCTCGGCGCGCGTAGCGGAATACACCAGGATGTCATCGATGTAGACCACTACACCGCGACCAAGCATGTCCCGAAACACCTCGTTCACAAAGGACTGGAAAACTGATGGAGCATTCATCAAACCATAGGGCATCACCATGTATTCATAATGCCCCGTGGTTGTGCTGAATGCTGTCTTCCACTCATCCCCCTCTCGGATACGCACCAGGTTGTACGCACTCCTGAGATCTAATTTGGTGAAGAAGCGCGCCCCATGCATTGATTCAATCACCAAAGGAATGAGGGGGAGAGGATAACTAAATCTTATCGTCTCCCTGTTCAGTGGTCGATAATCAATGCACGGGCGCAGACCTCCGTCCTTCTTCACAAAGAAGAAACTTGAGGAGGCGGGTGAAGTGGAGGGACGTATATACCCCTGGCGCAGGGACTCGGTGACATAGGTTTCCATAGCCACCGTTTCAGCCTGTGACAGGGGGTATATATGACTCCTGGGAGGTACAGCGTCTACCCGGGAAGTTTATCGCGCAATCCCCCGCCCGATGAGGTGGTAATTTAGTCGCCTGCGTTTTAGAGAACGCTTGTGCCAGATCGAGGTATTCAGGGGGAATGCGCACGGTGAAGGTACTGTCTGGACTTTCCACCGTGGTTGCACCAACGGAAACATCTAGACACCTACCCTGACACTCTCGCGACCACCCTGTGAGAGCCCTCTGCGGCCATGAGAAGGTGGGGTTGTGGAGTGCTAGCCAAGGGATACCTAATACCACAGGGAAAGCAGGAGATTCAATAATCGAAAAAATAACCTGCTCAAAATGTGTCTCCTGGGTGATCATGGTGACTGGTATCGCGACTTCCAGTAACAAACCTGGACCCTATTGGTCGACTATCGAGTGCTCTGATGGGGAGTGGAATGGATAGGGGAACCAATGTTATGCCTTGACGGCGTGCGAATGCCCCTGTCCATAAAGTTCCCAGCTGCGCCTGAATCGACTAGCGCCTTACACTGGGGAACTACCATGAGATCGGGAAAGTGGATAGGTAGGGTACAATGCGCAGCAGAGGGCTCTGAACAAGTGTGGGTATTCAATACCTGGGGTGATGCGTGAGTGCCCTGCCTGCCGCCTCCCGGCCCAAAAGAACGTTGACTACGACGTGTGATGTATTGTCCCTTCGTGCCACCAGAGTGGCACTGTCGCTGTCCTCCTCCGCTCTCGGCGGGCGGCTCCACCCAGCTCCATCGGCTCGGGATCCGAGTCGTCCCCTACCAGGACGTCCTCTGGCTGCCAGCAGGTTGTCCAAACGAATGGCCATGTCCACCAGTTTGTTGAAGAACAACATGGTGTCTCGGGAGGCTAGCTCCCGCCGGACGCCCTCCCCGCAGATGGCACCGGAAATGGTTGATCAGGGCCCCGCTCATTCCACCCGACCCCGCTGAAACTCCAAACTCCAACGCGAAGTCCTGCGCGGTCCTCGTCCCTGCCTCAGATGGACCAGTCGCTCACCCGCCTCTCTACCCTCGGGCGGGTGATCGATGACTGCCCGAACAAGGAGGGGGCAGCCTCGGCCGAAGTCGTGACAAAATACATGCATATGCCATTTCTGAAAAGACTGCACACCTACAAATTGAGATTTATAAACTTGGAGCACGCCATGCATGTTTCCCATTATAAATCAGACCTGTCCTGAAACTGTACTCATGTGAACAAGCATTACTCTGACTGAAAACAGCCATCATTCAGTTGTGAATGGTCCTGGTGCACCAAACAAAAAGTGTCAAGGGAAGCCAGTTTGGATTTGGCTTCAGACCAATCACATCACAAGCCAAACGTCTTTAAAAAAAATAAAAAATTGTTGCATCTTGTTGTGTTATTGTCCTCCAGTGGCTAGCTAGCAAAAAATCGTCCCTTTCCTAAATTAGCCATGGATTGAGATAGGGATTTGGACTTGTGGTTTTCCTTAAAATCTCCATACTGGCCAATGATTATAACAGCGATTCTGATCCAACCATAAATTCATACATTGTGCCCCTGGCCTGAGAGGATGGAAGTTCAACATGTAGCTAGATGTAGTATGCTAAATGTTAACTATCTGGCCTCGCGTATAGTTGTCCATGAAAAGAAGTTAGTCTAGCGATCAAGCATTTTAGCCAGGTAGCCTAGGACAACAAAAACTAAAAAGCGTGTACTGTATGACAGAGTCATAGACCGTTTAGGCAACATGAAAGAGGAGGATGGCGTTGGAGTTTCTCTACCAGTAGGGTGAGACAACATGTTTTTTTCTACTTGCACGCAGGCACACACACACACAGAAATCAGTGCCATGGACAGCATCTTTAGCTTAACTATATCGTTTTTGGTGTCTATTATCTTTTAAGTGATTAGATGTTGAAATGTTGTAGTTGAAAAATGGTCCTGGAATAGTAGAGGCAGCTCCTGTTGTTCTTTGTGACTTATGGTAACTCTCTGTGGCTCTAAATCAATAGTTGTTTAGTAGTCCGAAAATGTCAGAAACATTACCTTGCTTGACCATGCTGTAGGTCACTTAACTGTTTGTTATATTCAATATGTTTTGTAGACTTCACCGGACAAAAGTTGCTCTCTGGTTTTGTAATGAAACAAAAGGTGTGGTTCAATTTATTCTGCCACTGTGTCTTCTTATTGTCTCGGCCTTTAGGCCTATATATCACGCACGGTGTCAAGGCATATGAACTAACAGGATGTAGTTTATTATTATATGTGGTGGTTGCACTGCATAGCCCCTAGACACAGCCCAATATATGTATTGTCATTGTGAAAGTAACCCATAGAAGCTAGAATACATTTACACAGCACCATTTCCTCCTCTCGGCTGGCACCAGATTATGTGACTGGGTCTAAACTGTCAAAGGACCATCACTTTGATGTGCTTAAGTTTGACTTTTGATCTGTTGTAGGTCTGAGCAGAAAATATTGGACTAACGCTTTGGTTCTGCAGTTGGTCATTATGTGTGGAAGACGTGCATTCAGGCTTTCTGCTTCTGCTGGTGTGGGGTGTGTGCAAAACCTTTGAAGGTAAGACGTGTCCTTTTCTCAAACACACAGCATGCATGTACAGTTTGTACAACACTGAAAAAGGAAAGAGGTCCGTCCTCATATTTCATTTGTGAAATGTTAATGCCATTAGCATTACTCGTATAACAAGAGGAGTTCCACTCAGCACAATTTGAACTGCATTTAGGGAAGCAGCAACATTTGAGTCAGAATATTGTCATTAATTTATATATGTGTAATTATTTTTTATGTACCTTTCTCTAATGCAATAAATTGTGCATTGCAATTGTAATGCTAGTCAATGCAAAACAAACATTTTAAATGAAACAATACACTTACAACCCATTTCCCTTCATGTTTACAGAGATTCAAGTGAAAACATTGGAAACAGGAGCAGATTTACACACTCTCGCCTGCCCAAACCAAACCATTCATGAAATGACTTATGTAATATGTAAGATAGATAGAGTGATAAGTGGTGGGAATGAGTGTCAAGTGTCCTTTCGGTGTGACCAAAATGGTACCGACAGCACTTGTGACCCCAGAGTCACACTACAGACAGAGAGTGGTGGAGTGTTTCTAAACATCACCAACATTCAACCATCTGATGAAGGGAACTACACCTGTGAGTGTGTATTTCGTGGAGTAACACATTTTTTGCATCTCAACGTTTCTGTCAATGGTAAGTGTTTGGTTTCGCGGTCAGTGCAATAGATACATATGTAATGCACATTTAGCTTGTACTGTGAATGTTTGGTCTCATTTAGTCATATCTACTATCTCAGTCCAAGTGAATTGGATTGTATGAAAAATAATCTTAAAATGGAGCATCTGTCAACAATGTTAATGACCAGGGTGGAGGAAGAGAAATTAGACATCTAGGATCACAATGAGTTCTTCCCTTTTATCTTTCAGGACCCCTATGTCACAAACAACATTTCTTTCCATTTCATGATAATAACAGCCTTTGCAGGATTTGTAGCCGTCATTGTCCTTGCTGGAATAATCATGAGGAAATGTCATCTCAGGTAAGGCATTCTTATTAGCTTGTTAAAAGAAGAATTTATGGGTATTTGACATATTTGATCATTTAATTAATCAATTTCTTTGTTATGGAGGTACTGCAATAATATACTGTAAGTGCAATCTCAAATAACAATCTGATCTACAATTCATATAGAGAACTATGGGCCTCAGAAATATGCGGTAGGCTATAGATCCAAGATTTGTTTGTTCTCTCTTGCCAACTAAATATCAATGGAGTGACTATGAGTGACAAAGAGCTGGCAAGAGAGCATAAACAGATGTAATACCTTGCTAAAACCAAGTATAGAGTTTATTTGTTATAATTCATTGGTATTAGATTTAAAAGGTGATCGAATAGCTCCTGATTTGTAATGTCATTAATGCATTTCTTTTGAAGCAATGTTTAAAAAAATGTACAAGTGAATAGGTTGGTTTACTTTTAAGTTTAAGTTTCCCACCGTATCTCGTTAAAGTTTTGACCAATGAGGTAACTTGTTAAGTTGTGGCCAATGGGAGAGTGGACTGGTTGCTGGGATAGAAAAGAGAGGGAAAGGTTGAAAGAAGGGAGAGGAGAGACGTTAGTGGGGTTGGTGAAGGAAAAACGACCAAAGGAAATCGATAAAGAGAAAACAAAACCATACCTACAGTTTTTTTTAAAGGGAAATCCTGATTTTATTTCTATAAGAGAGTGTTTATTATTTCGTTAAGAAAGACCTAGTAGAGACTGAAGCTGCCGTCGCATTGTGGAGATATTCGACATCCTAGAGGTTAGCCTAGCATCGTGCAAGACTTGGAGAGAATTGCTTGTGACGATCAACAAGTTCGGGTTTCCAACGGATGTCTGTTGCTGCTACCGAGTACTGGCTACATTGATAGCTGTGTTCGCTGTGGATCTTGTGAGGACACCTGCACGGAACTACTACGCTATATTTTGCTGAGGCATTATCTACAAGTAGTGAGTAACTACAAATGTGTGGTGGACTTCGGGACTTTATGTATGTCGTCATTTTTTTATGAGCTCCAACGCGCGCCCAGGGTTTAAGCAAGCTTGCAAATAATTTGAACATGGGTTGTGGAAAAATCATTGGGGTTTATTATTTTTATTTCTTCTGATGTGATACATTGAACATTTGATTAATATAGATCTTGAACCTTATGTCTGTTGTATTGGTGGAGTCATTTACTGTTTCAGTTTCATTTAATGCATGGGAAAGCATATCCTTATAACAATAACCAAGTCTATAATCATTCTATCTGAAGTTAATACCCTATTTGTCATTCACCCTAGCAAGTTTACAATAGGGATTCTTATTGGAGATGTCCTTCTCACCTAATATCCCATGCTGTTCAGATATTCTAAATAAGGTCATATCGTGAGAGTCAAATTCGAGCCTGGTGAGAGGGTTACACAGATCTAACTGAGATCATGTGAAATACCCAAACGTATGACATAGGCTACTTCACCTATGTTTAAGTCTGACTCAACAAGGTTATTTTAGGTCACTAATAACTCCACTGTTGAAGCTTCTCACTTCCTGCCTTGTCAAAAATGAGTGTCGGAAAATCAAAACATACACTGGCAGGCACAAACACACACGTAGAGACATGTTGCTCCCGAAAGCATCCGCTGTGTAAAACCATGTGATGCTACGATCATTCACTAGTCTTCTCTTCTTTTACACAGCAGGAGAACACAGCAGAAAGCAGGGAACACCTTTAAAGAGGTGATGCAACAACACTGTCTTTTCTGTCAGGGCTGTTATTGCTTTCTGTTACCTGGAGTCGTAAGGCATCTGCAGCCTATGCTCTTTCATACTTTCAATTGAAATTTGCCAACATTTAAAAATATTTCCAAAGCCCCACATGACATTTTACAGTGTAATATGGTGACTATTGTTAATGTCTTTGTAGGAGGAGCAACAGGACATTGAGCCCTAGCACGTTCACAGGGAGAGACAATGGGCTGTACTCAACACTCCAGCTGCCACATTCTAACCCCTGACCCTCTGGCTCCGTTGACCAATGATGACATGGCATTAGACACCTTTTTCTATCACTAGGGGTTAAATAGTATTTCACCAGCCCTAGACATACAACTGCACAGTATATCCATTTATTGTATGTCTTGATTACTGTAACGCCCCTATTTTTACAGTTGATACACTTCACTTTTATATATAGCTCCATTGATTGGTTACTGACACCTGGCTGAATAGATCCTACACTGAACTAAAATATAAACGCCACATGTAAAGTGTTGGTCCCATGTTTCATGAGCTGAAATAAAAAAAATCCCTGACATTTTCCATACGCACAAAAAGCTTATTTCGCTCAAATTTTGGGCACAAGTCTGTTTATATCCCTGTTAGTGAGCATTTCTCCTTTGCCAATATAATCCATCCACCTGACAGGTGTGGCATATCAAGAAGCTGATTAAACAGCATGATCATCACACAGGTGCACCTTGTGCTGGGGACAATAAAAGGCCACTTTAAAATGTGCAGTTTTGTCACACAACACAATGCCACAGATGTCTCAAGTTGCAGGAGCGTGCAATTGGCATGCTGACTGCAGGAATGTCCACCAGAGCTGTTGCCAGAGAATGTAATGTTAATTTCTCTACCATAAGCTGCCTCCAACGTCGTCTTTTCGAGAATTTGGCATTACGTCCAACTGGCCTCACAACCGCAGACCACCTGTAACCACGCCAGCCCAGGACCTCCACATCCGGCTTCTTCACCTGCGGGATCGTCTGAGACCAGCCACCCGGACAGCTAATGAAACTGAGGCGTATTTCTGTCTGTAAAAAAGCCCTTTTGTGGGGAAAAACTCATTCCGATTGGCTGCCAAGTGGGGGCCTATGCCCTCCCAGGCCCACCCATGGCTGGGACCCTACCCAGTCGTGGAAATCCATAGATTAGGGCCTAATGAATTTATTTCAATTGACTGATTTCCTTATATGAACTGTAACTCAGTGAAATCGCTGAAATTGTTGCGTTTATATTTTTTCCTCTCTCTCTCTCATATATATATATATATATGTGTGTGTGTGTTACATGGTATTACAACGGTTCCCCCTCTGCTTTTTGTCTTGCTGAACAGTAGTGTCTGTCGCCTCCACAGCAACATGCAATTATTAATCAGTCATTTTAATTCCTAGGTGGTTTTTGTCAAGAAACAAAAAGGAAAATAAAACTGCAGTTCCACTAGGTGTCGCTGTGCTGCATTTGAAAAAGGACTGTCACAGAGCAATGAACGGATAGTGATGTGACATTTCTGAAGTGAAAGTGTCCTGTCTGATTACATAAATATGTGAATGCTTTATATTTGTGTAAGAGCTTTGTATCACCTGATTGTATTGAATTCTCTCCATACTTTAGATGTTTTACCATTGTGTTTGTTCTTTGTAACATATCTTATATAGTCCATATTCTGTACATGAGACTACATCAATTAAGACATATGTGTTTCAGAAAAATGTATCGTCTTTTTCTTTTCACTGTCTGTTTTTATGTACATTACATACATACATACGTGTTGAGATGCAGCTGGAATCATCCTGTGGTTGATCGAGACAGCTTCACAGGTATCAATCCCACCACAGTAACATAAGATCACACCTGCCAACCAGAATTTAAGACAGGTACTTCCCAAGATATAATGAAAATGTTTGGTTCAGATGTTAGGATTAGAACACAACACCTTTTTGCTCTATTTTCCCTGTTAGGCATTTATATGGAAACCACACACACATGCACACTGCAGTAGTGCCCCTGGAGCAGTTTGTCCCATCTGACCTGGGATTTGAACCGGCAACCTGCTGGCCTGACTATCTAAACTCTAGGCTACTTTCAGTTTTACCAGATGTCTCCTCTACACATTGCAACAACTTTTATACAATCACAGCATATCAACGTTTACAGTGACATCAGATAATGAGTGTCTGCTTTTGACTGCTCCTCCTTTCCTGGAATTGGATTCAGTACAACACTTTAGTTACCACAGAGTGGCCAGAGTACTGTAATAACCCTCCAGTCAGGATGGTTCCTCTTTCATTTGATTATTTTCTACAGTAACTCTGACTCAGACCTTCTGTTGGGCCACTCCCCTGAGACACCCTCAGAGAGAAATATACAACTATTGATGGTTAATGAATTGGACCATTTTCCTGTCCTGCTAAGCATTCAAATTGTAACGAGTACTTTTGGGTGTCAGGAAAAATGTATGGAGTAAAAAGTACATTATTTACTTTAGGTATGTAGTGGGGTAAAAGTTGTCAAAAATATTAATTGTAAAGTAACGTACAGACTTAAGTAGTACTTTCAAGTATTTTTAGTTAAGTATTTTACAACACTGGTTATACTAAGATTATGTTAATGTAACATTCAATTAATAAAGTCACATAAGTATCTAAAGACTTTTCAGTTTCACTGTAATGCAACTCCTGACTTGGGCAGCAACTACGCACTGGGGCAGTGGACTTTTGCTATGACATTCAAGCACAAAGTCACTCACTACACATTCCTAGGAAGAGGAAAGCCCTCAACCCCTAACACCAGACCAACAATGGAGACTCAGCACCAGCAACCCCAGGAAGAGAATCGGGGAACTTCCTGCTGACACAATTACCATAACAGCACTTAATGTGAGAAGCATGTCGTGAAAACTCTGTAAACCCCTATGACACACACATACTACTGTAATAGATAAAACATCTTTAAAAATGTCTCACTCATAAAATACTCACCTTATTCCAATAACACGGTCATCATTTCCCACATTGTAAAATGTTTTATGTAGATTGACTGAAATGTATGCTGTTAGTCAACTGTAGACTTATTTGTACTGGAACAAAAATATAAACACAACATGTAAAATGTTGGTCCCATGTTTCAGGAGCTGAAATAAAAGATCCCAGAAATGTTCCATACGCACAAATGTTGTGCGCAAGTTTGTTGCCATCCCTGTTAGTGAGCATTTCTCCTTTGCCAATATAATCCATCCACCTGACAGGTGTGGCATATCAAGAAACTGATTAAACAACATGATAATTACACAGGTGCACCTTGTGCTTGGGACAATAAAAGGCCACATAAATTTGCAGTTTTGTCACAACACAATGCCACAGATGTCTCAAGTTGAGGGAGCATACAATTGGCATGTTGACTGCAGGAATGTCCACCAGAGCTGTTGCCTGATAATTTTATGTTCATTTCTCTACCATAAGCCACCTCCAACATCGTGTCAGAGAATTTGGCAGTACGTCCAACCGGCATCACAACCGCAGACCATGGTTAACCACGCCAGCCCAGGACCTCCACATCCGGTTTCTTCACCTGCGGGATCGTCTGAGACCAGCCACCCGGACAGTTGATGAAACTGAGGAGTATTTCTGTCTGTAGTAAAGCCCTTTTGTGGGGGAAAAAACTCCTTCTGACTGGGCAGGGGCACAGCCATGGGTGGGCCTGGGTCCCCAGTGGGTGGGTTTATGCCCTCCCAGGCCCACCCATGGCTGTGCGCCTGCCCAGTCAATCCATAGATTAGGGCCTAATGAATTTATTTCAATTGACTGATTTCCTTATATGAACTGTAATGCAGTAAAATCGTTTAAATTGGTGCATGTTGAGTTTATTTTTGTTCTGTATAGTTTCTGGGGTGGAGCATTAGCAGCCAATTGGTTTGGAATTATCTGTGGTTGTAGCAGTCTGTTGATGCCTTTGATGTGGTGGCCACTAAATTGGAGTTTACTTCGGCACAGAGCCTGTGAACCAAAAAATGTTATGCCAACAAACTATAAATTGACTTCCCATTTCAGTTTTTTTTGTGTGCAGCTATGACATCATTCAGTTTGAGCCAACTGAAAAACTACAACCAACAGTTCCTTGTTCCTTCTCATTTATTTTAAAGTTGATGTCACATTGTAATTGGCTACAGCCGGGAACCACTGGGGAACTAGGCTAACTCCACCCCCTCAACAATTTCAGGGCTTTCCAAAAGCATTCTTTCTCTTTCGTTGAATCTGACTCACGTGCAACTAAACAATATATTATAAAAGGTCCAACAAGAGAAACATCCACAATGAGCTTATGTCAACATTCACCAGCTGAGAATGAATACTTTTCTCATACTCCTATGCTTGCTGTCTGAAGGTAAATAGTTTCCATGGCTTCTGACTAGTGGTTGATTCCGCTCATGTAATATAAACATAGGTTAGGTAAGCAACATTTCCCACGTTTGACAGGTCATTGATTATTTTGTATGTAGGCTAAACTTTTTATTTTAAATTGTATTTAACTTGCCTTTCTTTTGTAGCCGTCTCTGTCAACGTCGTAGCTAGAGGAGACACCAGGGTGGACTTCAATGGCGATGCATCATATACCTGCACCCATGCGGACCTGACAGGTGTGCTGCAAGTTACCTGGCAGAGACTGTTCAAAGACGACTCGGTGGAGAATCTTGCCACCTACAGCAAGCGGTTTGGAGCTCAAATTATAGACCCGCACCGAGGCAAGGTGGTTTTCACTGAGGCATCTCTCGACTCGACGTCTATTACCGTGAAGAATGTAACATGGGCGGACGAAGCCTGCTATATTTGCTCCTTCAACGTTTACCCGAGTGGATCAAGACGCAAGCAGAAGTGTCTTACAGTTCAAGGTATTTAATGCACTGAATAATAACAGTTTTAGGGTTTACCTGTAGATGTCTCTATTCAGTTAAAGTTACAATATTACTTACATGAAAATGTTGTAACTCAAAAGAATAATCGTATTACTTTGAGAGTTACTTTGACAGTAGGTCAGCACAGGTACAAGCACACCTGGTCAATTAATTATCCAGTCCTTGATTAGACCTAGTTGAATCAGGTGTACTGGAATAGAAGTGGAAGTCACTGGGGGTATCCTTGGAGATAAACTTTTTTGGTAAACACTCTTCTCGAGCATTCATAAGCAATACATAGATGCTTCACTAATACATTTATAAGCAAAACCATACCAATACAGGTAATATAAAGGTCCTTACATCTGGTGCTTTGCCAAATATAGCATAATCCTTTAGTCACCCTTTACAGCAGGACATTTGCTAAGGCATGATTTCTGAATAATACAGTATGGGCCTTGTAAAGGGTTTATTCTGGGATTTATTTAAGTGATAATGCCCATAAGCCGGTGTTTGGAGGATATATTGGCACGGGTCGAGGGCCGGCAAACTGTGCCAATATATCCTCCAAACACCGGCTTCAAGGACATTATCAGTTTTATAGAACAGATTACCAACATATTCAAATAATGACTGACATATTTTCATTAAACGTTATTTTGATTAATTTATTCATACTATTTCATCCCTTCCACAAGATATAGTCCCGACACAAATCTAGGGTTGCTACCCAAACTGGCTGGTCGTTCGTTCTATTGGTTGGTTGCCAGAGACGCGACCCAGTCGTTCAGTCTTTTGTTCTGTATCTATGGACGCGACCCAGTCCTTCATTCTAAATGTTCCATTGCCATACTGGCTGGCAACGTTCTTATCCCTTGCTGGCTAGCTAACCAACTACAGCTAATTTACAGTCACGTCAAACAGTGCAGCCAGAATAACAACAGCTTCATTTGCACAAGCTGTTTTCTAGTGACATTTATTTGGATACATCCATAACAATGAGCTAATGAGGCACGATTTCGCCTGGTATAGAAAATGTGCTCTCTCATCAGGACAGTGTTGTTCAGAGGAGCTAGCCAACAACACAGCTAACACAATCACTTCAAACACTGAAGCTGGAAAGACTTCAAACTAGCTGCACTTCGTTTCGTTTGACCTTTTCTTAATTTACATGTCTTTGTATATATCCATAAAATTATGCCAGCTGATTCATGATTTCGACTGGCTGAGAAACGCTGCCTGCCTGTCTGTCTCATCCCGACTCCCGACACGTTCATTACTATGGGACAGCTGGAGATCGAATTTGAATATTGAAACAATGTTGCAAATAGGTTTATACAAATCTCCGCTGTTGAAAACTAAATGTTAGTCTAAAAGAAATGTGAGATAATTTCTAGATGCTTTTTATAGCGGAGATCAAGTTTATAATTTGAGACATGGATTGCGCAGTCAGATGGAACAGAGTAAATAGGCATATTGGTAATTTGTGGAATAGACACCGGCTGGAATGCGCTTAACCAATCAGCATTCAGGATTAGACCCACCCGTTGTATAATAGGGGAATAGAAACACTAGGCTTCAGAACACCAGCTAACTGCAACTATAAATCTCCATATTGGCATTGTTACATCACTGGCAGGATTTCCCCAAAATGGCTGAATCCCAAAACTGTCTGAAAGACCATGAACTCTGCATGCATTAATAAGGAACATTTACTGCTGTCAAACCATATGAAAACAACATGATACATATTTTGAAATCTGTTCTTAATTGATCTGCCTGGTAAAATACAGGTAAAATATGTAATATAAATATTATCTAATATTCCATGTTTCATCTATTCTAAGGAGTATCTGAAGTGAGAGCCACAATGCAAAAAGTCCCCAGCACTGAACCTAAAGTAAACATGGAAGTTGTGGTCAGCTGCTCAGCCACGGGTAAACCAGCACCTTGGATCCAATGGAACATTTCTGCAGCGTCACTCATAAAGACGCTCTAACAACTGGACTGTCGTTAACAAAGACCAAACTGTCACAGCCATTAGCAACATCACCCCTCCAACTGTTGCCAGGTTCAGGGGATACGTGGACTGTATGGTAAACAATGGGACGAGGACACAGAGACACGAGAGAGTCATGCTTCCTGTTCTCCCTGGAGAGAGGGAGGTTGAAGAGGGTACGTAATGTTGACGTGTCATATACTTTTAGACCATACACTTTTTAGTGTCAGTTCAGTACAGAATGGTCCAACTTGAAAACGACATTGAGAAAACATCCTCATCATCCCTAGCCCTATTAATAGTATGCCAAATACATGATATTAACAATAAACATTTACATTTGGATGCATGAATTTGGCGTTCTATTTAAAGGGCTACATCATCCCCAGGGGCATGTTGTGACAGCCTTGTGATCAGCATCATCGTGCAATAGCGCAACATTCTGTTTCCTGAAAACAGAACGCAGCGAGATCAGGCAGGTTCCAAGAGGCTAATGTTGTGATGCTATTAGTACTGTTAGAAATCTTAGGTTTAATTTTTAACTACCATGGTAAAGCACCACGAGTCACTCCCTTTAAACACACTGTAGTCAAGTGTTGTGTTGAGTTCAGGTAGTTTCAGCCCTCAGGGAAGCTACATGATGGATGATTGTATCATGTATCCATCATGTGGCTTCCCTGAGGGGCCGGAAACTACCCGGAGCTCAACACAACACTTGACTACAGTGTATTGCACGATGATGCTGGTCACATAGGATAGATGAGACAGAACATAATGTCAACATGTTATTCAAACTGAATGCATTAAAAGGAAGGGTGTAAAATCCCCTCTTTCTTATCTTTCTCTTCTGAGTAAATGCTGTCTCTCCAAACACATTCTCACTGGAATTTCATGTTTCACCTTCCAGATGACAGGAGGACATCCCTGTGGGCGGTTGGCATTCCAGTTATCCTAATCATTTCCTTTTTAGTCATCTGCGGCAGTGTCATGCTTCAAAAGAAAAAAGGTGAGTCCGCACAAGATTATCTAAAATATCTCATCTATCTTTCTTAGTAAGACAAATGGAATTAATTGTTATTATCAGAGTCATCAACTCTATATATGGTTCTGGCTTTTATAAAATAAACTGCGGGCAATGCATGCCTTAGCGCTCAGGAATGTTTATTGATAACGTCATTTTAGATTCACTGTAGTACAGTATAGTAACCTTCCCATTCTATCTGGCAGGTTGCAGGCAAGCAGCGTTGGTAACCACCTCTGACGAGAAGGACCCTTTTTAGGAGCTGTGTGTAAACATCTGTTATTGCTGACTGTGCTTATATGCACTGTAGCTGACAGCTGTTTTTGTTGAGGACTGGAGCACCTGTTGTTACTGAGCCTGGATGTTGAACCTTGTTGAATCATTGTTTCGCAGTCATAAATAAGCTAATTAACACATGCATTATACAAGCCATGATATGGTTAATGCTGTTTAGAGGTACTGAAATGGCACTTTAGGTTTGAGAGATTAATTACCTCTTGTAGGTGAATGTTGTGATAAGAGGTAGGTTACCTGTTGCCTGGCAACCCAAACTCCTTGCTCCGGTCAAACGCTAGGCCACGCCCCACTGATGTTAGCTTCTTCTCCTCAATGAGTCTGGATTTGAGTACCTCCCCGACCCTTCACCGAACGCCAACACATTCAGGGCCGTTCTGATTGTTCCGGTAACGATGGGTTGGGCCAGAGCAAGAACAGACGTGGTAATCGGCGTTTGAAAATTCATCATTGGCTTTTATACTCTGATTGGTTAGAGACGATCCAATCGCTGAAGACTTTGTTTTGTACAATTCCCCTCGTCACCACAAACGACTTCAACAATGGCAGTCTCAGACTAAAGTATGTAGCGAATGACAAAGCAGAGGAAGAATTGAGTTTGAGTCGTCAGGCTAGGTTACCCTCATCCTCTATTAGGACAGCGCCACCTACTGTTTGACTGTACTTTATTATAACATACACCAGGTAGAATAGATTAATCTATTTATTTTCTGTTCTAAATAACGTATTTAATTTTTTTTTTTTTTTTTCAACCGCCTTCAATATGATAGACCTTGTTGCACTTTTGTTCAAGTTAAGTTTACAGTGTATTGTTATTATAAATCTATGGAACTACAGATAGTTATTTGTTTCATGTTATGTCAGTGTAATGTGTGTCATGTTTGAGTTCCTGTTGTTATTTATTTTTATAATGTATGTTGCTTGTTGTGTCGGATTCTAATTTCCACTTGATTTGACACCGTTTATAAATCAGGCTATTATTCTCGCCTTGATCTGTACAATGTTTTAGATTGTTTAAGATTCAAAAGTATTATTTTATATGATTTATTGTTACCCGTTTGATATAAAATTATCGCTGTATTTAAAAAAACAAACTGCCCATTGTCACCTTGTTTACAGTAACATCACCATTTAAAATCAGGGGTAGGTTGTTCTAGCTCTGTTTACAGTAACATCCAGATTTAAAATCAGGGGTAGGTTGTTATAGGTCTGTTTACAGTAACATCCAGATTTAAAATCAGGGCTAGGTTGTTATAGCTCTGTTTTTACAGTAACATCGCCATTAAAAAATCGGGTAGGTTGTTATAGCTCTGTTTTACAGTAACATCACCATTTTAAAATCAGGGTAGGTTGTTATAGGTCTTACAGTAACATTTAATCAGGGGTAGGTTATTATAGGTCTGTTTACAGTAACATTTAAAATCAGGGTTAGGTTGTTATAGGTCTGTTTACAGTAACATTTAAAATCAGGGTAGGTTGTTATAGGTCTGTTTACAGTAACATTTAAAATCAGGGGTGGGTTGTTATAGGTCTGTTTACAGTAACATCATTAAATATCAGGGGTAGGTTGTTATAGGTCTGCGCCAGGCTCACCTGGCCATGTGTGTAATATTTCAGCTCCTATCTGTTTCATGATCTGAGAAGAGTTCCTTTAAACTTCTCAACTAAAACTGGTAAAACAATGGTTCTGACATTGGCTTACACTGTGGAAGAAAATCTCACGAGCTGAGTTTAATCCTACTGTATGGGAAGGGGCCTGTCTTTACTCTCAAGTGACTATAAGAGAACTCACATTATCACCATGTCTCCTGCAGTCTACAACTACCTGTTTATTCTGCCAATAGTCTAGTCATTCCTAAAGGTGAGCTAATTCGTTTTATGCATGATATACTGCATTTGTCCCAACACTAATCTAAATGTACACAATATTGTTGATACTATTGCTTTTCTTAATGAAATGTAGTGCTTTTACAGCAGTTCAAACCTGTTTATTTCACTACATTCATGATTCTATTTATATACAGTGCCTTGCAAAAGTATTCATCCCCCATTGGCGTTTTTCCTATTTTGTTGCATTACAACCTGTAATCTAAATTGATTTTTATTTGGATTTCATGTAATGGACATACACAAAACAGTCCAAAAGTGAAATGAAAATAATTACTTGTTTCAAAAAATTCAAAAAAATAAATAACGGAAAAGTGGTGCGTGCATATTTATTCACCCCCTTTGCTATTTTACATTTACATCATTTAGCAGAGGCTCTTATCCAGAGCGACTTACAAATTGGTGCATTCAACTAATGATAGCCAGTGGGGCAACCACTTTTTTTTATGGGGGGTGGGGGAAGAAGGATTACTTTTATACTATTCCAGGTATTCCTTAAAGAGGTAGGGTTTCAAGTGTCTCTGGAAGGTGGTCAGTGACTCTGCTGTCCTGGCGTCGTGGGGAGCTTGTTCCACCATTGGGGTGCCGGAGCAGCGAATAGCTTTGACTGGGCTGAGGCGGGAACTGTGCTTCCGTAGAGGTAGGGGGCTAGCAGGCCAGAGGTGGATGAATGTAGTGCCCTCGTTTGGGTGTAGGGTCTGATCAGAGCCTGAAGGTAAGGAGAGTGCCGTTCCCCTCACATTTACATTTTAGTCATTTAGCAGACGCTCTTATCCAGAGCGACTTACAGGAGCAATTAGGGTTAAGTGCCTTGCTCAGGGCACATCGACAGATTTTTCACCTAGTCGGCTCGGGGATTAGAACCAGCGACCTTTCGGTTACTGGCACAACGCTCTTACCCACTAAGCTACCTGCCTCACAGCTCCGTAGGCAAGCACCATGGTCTTGTAGTAGATGCGAGCCTCAACTGGAAGCCAGTGGAGTGTGCGGAGGAGCGGGGGTGACATGAGAGAACTTGCGAAGGTTGAACACCAGACGGGCTGCAGCGTTCTGGATAAATTGTAGGGGTTTAATGGCACAGGCAGGTAACCCAGCCAACAACTGCGAGTTGCAGTAATCCAGACGAGAGATGACAAGTGCCTGGATTAGGACCTGTGCCGCTTTCTGTGTAAGGTAGGGTCGTACTCTGCGAATGTTGTGCTTTGATGTTAGCGGAGAACGACAGGGTGTTGTCCAGGCTCACGCCAAGGTTCTTTGCACTCTGGGAGGAGGACACAATGGAGTTGTCAACCGTGATGGCGAGATCATGGAGCGGGCAGTCCTTCCCCGGGAGGAAGAGAGTAGCTCCGTCTTGCCGAGGTTCAGCTTGAGGTGGTGATCCGACATCCACACTGATGTCTGCCAGACATGCAGAGATGCGATTCGCCACCTGGTTATCAGAAGGGTGAAAGGAGAACATTAATTGTGTGCGTCTGCGTAGCAATGATAGGAGAGACCATGCGAGGATATGACAGAGTCAAGTGACTTGGTGTATAGAGAGAATAGGAGAGGGCCTAGAACTGAGCCCTGAGGGACACCAGTGGTGAGAGCACGTGGTGCAGAGACAGATTCTCGCCACGCTACCTGGTAGGAACGCCTGTCAGGTAGGACGCAATCCAAGAGTGAGCAGCGCCGGAGATGCCCAACTCGGAGAGGGTGGAGAGGAGGATAGGTCTAGAAGGATAAGAGCAGAGGAGAGATATTTAGCTTTAGCAGTGTGGAGAGCCTCCGTGACACAGAGAAGAGCAGTCTCAGTTGAATGACCAGTCTTGAAACCTGACTGGTTTGGATCAAGAAAGTAATTCTGAGAGATAGCAGGAGAGTTGGCTAGAGGCGGCACGCTCAAGAGTTTTGGAGAGAAAATAATTAAGGTATACTGGTCTGTAGTTGTTGACATCGGAGGGATCGAGTGTAGGTTTTTTGAGGAGGGGTGCAACTCTCGCTCTCTTGAAGACGGAAGGGACATGGCCAGCGGTCAAGGATGAGTTGATGAGAGAGGTGAGGTAAGGGAGAAGGTCTCTGGAAATGGTCTGGAGAAGAGAGGAGGGGATAGGGTCAAGCGGGCAGGTTGTTGGGCGGCCGGCCGTCACAAAGTCGCAAGATTTCATCTGGAGAGAGAGGGGAGAAAGAAGTCAAAGGCAGTGTGAGCAGGACCAGCGGTGTCATTTGACTTAATAAATGAGGATCGGATGTCGACAACCTTCTTTTCAAAATGGTTGACAAAGTCATCCACAAAGAGGGAGGAGGGAGGGGGAGGAGGATTCTGCAGGGAGGAGAAGGTGGCAAATAGCTTCCTAGGGTTAGAGGCGGAGGCTTGAAATTTAGTGGTAGAAAGTGGATTTAGCAGCGAAACAGAGGAAGAGAATGTAGAGAGGAGGGAGTGAAAAGATGACAGGTCCGCAGGGAGTCTAGTTTTCCTCCATTGCCTGTGCAGAGAGGAGAGAACAGGGATAGACAGGCACATAGTTGACAGGCTACAGAAAAAGGCTACAATAATGCAAAGGAGATCGAATGAAATGAACTAAACATCTGGGAACGCGAGAGAGGGGCCCTCCCTCACTTACGTTTTCACTGAAACACTCAAATATCTTTCCCAACTTCCACTTTAGAAATTATAATTGTTGCAAACTACAGCGGTTCAATGTTTTCTAAGAATCTAACTTAGTTTATTCAGCTAACTAACTTGGTACAGTATTCTTCCGTGAAAAACCGTCCACGATAATGCCTACCATTAAGCTGTTTTTCTAACCTCATTGTCTGAAGCGTTAATGTTAGGTAGTAAGTAGCTACTGTGCTCGAAATGTAGCTAGCTTGTTGCTACCTCGATAGCTAACTAAACAATAGCTGGAACGACCTAGCGAACAGACGCGAACTGGCTGAGTCGATTCAGTGGCTAGCTTTGCACTTGGCTAGCTAACAGTAGCTGCTAGGGTAAGTTAAAACCTACATTTGTGTTTTTGTTTTTACATACTGGTAGCCAGAGTCGTTCAAGGGAATTTGGGACATGGGTGACAAGTTAACGTTAGCTTGGCTCTCTCTGTGTGTTCATGCCGTGGGAGGAGGGTTTGGTTCGATGACAGAGAGCAATGGCTAGCTAGTATGCTAACTATTCTAGCTAACTAACTGGCTGAATAAATTGACGACGGACTCGCTCAAGCTGTCGGGACTAACCCACAACGTTAGACACGGACACGTATGATCTGCTTGGCGTGTTAACACACTGGTGGTTTGTTGTGGCCGAGTATTGGTGCTAAACCGTGTTGTTGGAGGCTGGCATGCTAGTTGGCTGTGGCGTCATAGGACTAGGTGCCCTGGACGGTTTTCACAGAAGAATAGTGTACCAAGTTAGCTAGCTGAATAAACTAAGTTAGTCTATTCCTAAAAAACATTGAACCGCTGTAGTTTACAACAATTATAGTTTCTGAGGTGGAAGTTGGAGAGTTATATTTGAGTGTTTCAGTGAAACGTAAGTGAGGGAGGCCCGCTCTCTCGCTTTCCCAGATGTTTAGTTCATTTCATTCCGATCTCCTTTGCATTATTGTAGCCATTTTCGTAGCCTGTCAACTATGCCTCTGTCTATCCCTGTTCTCTCCTCTCCGCACAGGCTATACAAACGCCTCACACCGCGTGGCTGCTGCCTCTCTAACCTGGTGGTCCCTGCACGCACGCCCCACGTGGAGTTCCAGGTCTCTGGCAGCCTCTGGAACTGCCGTTCTGCGGCCAACAAGACAGAGTTCATCTCAGCCTATGCTACCCTCCAGTCCCTCGACTTCTTGGCACTGACGAAACATGGATTACCACTGAAAACACTGCTACTCCTACTGCTCTCGCCTCGTCTGACCATGTGTTCTCGCATACCCCGAGAGCATCTGGTCAGTGGGGTGGTGGCACAGGAATCCTCATCTCTCCCAAGTGGACATTCTATCTTTTTCTCCTGACCCATCTGTCTATCTCCTCATTTGAATTCCATGCTGTCACAGTCACTAGCCCATTCAAGCTTAACATCCTTGTCATTTATCGTCCTCCAGGTTCCCTTGGAGAGTTCATCAATGAGCTTGACGCCTTGATAAGTTCCCTTCCTGAGGATGGCTCACCCCTCACAGTTCTGGGTGACTTTAACCTCCCTACGTCTACCTTTGACTCATTTCTCTCTGCCTCCTTCTTTCCACTCCTCTCCTCTTTTGACCTCATCCTCTCACCGTCCCCCCTACTCACAAGGCAGGCAATACGCTTTACCTCATCTTTACTAGATGCTGTTCTTCTACTAATCTCACTGCAACTCCCCTCCATGTCTCCGACCACAACTTTGTATCCTTTTTCTCTCTCGCTCTCCTCCAACACTACTCACTCTGCCCCTACTCAGATGGTAATGCGCTGTCGCAACCTTCGTCTCTCTCTCTCCCCGCTACTCTCTCCTCTTCCATCCTACTCATCTCTTCCCTCTGCTCAATCCTTCCCCCTCCAATCTCCTGATTGTGCCTCCTCAACCCTCTTCTCTCCTCCCTTTCTGCATCCTTTGACTCTCTATGTCCCCTATCCTCCCGGCCGGCTCGGTCCTCCCCTCCTGCTCCGTGGCTTGACGACTCATTGCGAAGCTCACAGAACAGGGCTCCGGGCAGCCGTGAGCGGAAATGGAGAAAACTAGACACCCTAGGACCTGGCATCTTTCACTCCCTCCTCTCTACATTTTCTTCCTCTGTTTCTGCTGCTAAAGCCACTTTCTACCACTCTAAATTCCAAGCATCTGCCTCTAACCCTAGGAAGCTCTTTGCCACCTTCTCCTCCCTGCTGAATCCTCCTCCCCTCCCCCTCCTCCTCTCTGTGGATGACTTCGCCAACCATTTTGAAAAGAAGGTTGACGACATCCAATCCTCATTTGTTAAGTCAAATGACACTGCTGGTCCTGCTCACACTGCCCTACCCTATGCTTTGACTTCCTTTCTCCCTCTCTCCAGATGAAATCTTGCGACTTGTGACGGCCGGCGTGCCCAACAACCTGCCAGCTTGACCCTATCCCCTCCTCTCTTCTCCAGACCATCTCCGGTGACCTTCTCCCTTACCTCACCTCGCTCATCAACTCATCCTTGACCGCTGGCTATGTCCCTTCCGCCTTCAAGAGAGCGAGAGTTGCACCCTTCTCAAAAACCTACACTCGATCCCTCCGATGTCAACAACTACAGTCCAGTATCCCTTCTTTCTTTTCTCTCCAAAACTCTTGAGCGTGCCGTCTTTAGCCAACTCTCTTGCTATCTCTCTCAGAATGACCTTCTTGATCCAAACCAGTCAGGTTTCAAGACTGGTCATTCAACTGAGACTGCTCTTCTCTGTGTCACGGAGGCTCTCCACACTCTCTCTCCTCTGCTCTTGTCCTTCTAGACCTGTCTGCTGCCTTTGATACTGTGAACGATCAGATCCTCCTCTCCACCCTCTCCGAGTTGGGCATCTCCGGCGCGGCTCACTCTTGGATTGCGTCCTACCTGACAGGTCACTCTTACCAAGTGGTGTGGCGAGAATCTGTCTCCGCACCACGTGCTCTCACCACTGGTGTTCCCCAGGGCTCAGTTCTAGGCCATCTTCTATTCTCGCTATACACCAAGTCACTTGGCTCTGTCATATCCTCACATGGCCTCTCCTATCAATGCTATGCAGACGACACACAACTAATCTTCTCCTTTCCCCCTTCTGATAACCAGGTGGCGAATCGCATCTCTGCATGTCTGGCAGACATATCAGTGTGGATGACGGATCACCACCTCAAGCTGAACCTCGGCAAGACGGAGCTGCTCTTCCTCCCGGGAAGGACTGCCCGTTCCATGATCTCGCCATCACGGTTGACAACTCCCGTTGTGTCCTCCTCCCAGAGTGCAAAGAGCCTTGGCGTGACCCTGGACAACACCCTTTCGTTCTCCGCTAACATCAAGGCGGTGACCCGATCCTGTAGGTTCATGCTCTACCGGTTCTTCAATTCCCGGTCCTGGAGGGCCGAAACACTTCCATTTTTCGGCCCTCCAGGACCGGAATTGAAGAACCCTGCTCTACAACATTCGGAGAGTACGACCCTGCCTTTACACAGGAAGCGGCACAGGTCCTAATCCAGGCACTTGTCATCTCCCCGTCTGGATTACTGCAACTCGCTGTTGGCTGGGCTCCCTGCCTGTGCCATTAAACCCCTACAACTCATCCAGAATGCACAGCCCGTCTGGTGTTCAACCTTCCCAAGTTCTCTCACGTCACCCCGCTCCTCCGCACACTCCACTGGCTTCCCAGTTGAAGCTCGCATCTGCTACAAGACCATGGTGCTTGCCACGGAGCTGTGAGGGGAACTAAACCTCCGTACCTTCAGGCTCTGATCAGTCCCTACACCCAAACGAGGGCATTGAGTTCATCCACCTCTGGCCTGCTGGCCCCCTACCTCTGCGGGAAGCACAGTTCCCGCTCAGCCCAGTCAAAACTGTTCGCTGCTCTGGCACCCCAATGGTGGAACAAGCTCCCTCACGATGCCAGGACAGCGGAGTCACTCACCACCTTCCGGAGAATAGTAATCCTCCCTACCCCCCTTACCCCACCCCAAAGAAAGAAAAAAATAAACATATTGTAAAGTGGTTATCCCACTGGCTATAAGGTGAATGCACCAATTTGTAAGTCGCTCTGGATAAGAGCGTCTGCTAAATGACTAAAATGTAAAATGTAAATCTAAACCTGTTCTGAAAGGCCCCAGAGTCTGCAACACCACTAAGCAAGGGGGCACCACCAAACAAGTGGAGCCATGAAGACCAATGAGTTTCCAAACAGGTCAGAGACAAAGTTATGGAGAAGTACAGATCAGGGTTGGGTTATAAAAAAATATCCGCATTTTTGAACATCCCACGGAGCACCATTAAATCCATCATAAAAAATTGAAAGAATATGGCACCACAACATACCGAGAGCGCCGCACCAAAACTCACGGACCAGGCAAGGAGGGCATTAATCAGAGAGGCTACAAGGAGACCAAAGATAACCCTGAGGGACCACTTTAAGCCGTACACTCCACAGAGCTGGGGTTTATGGAAGAGTGGCCAGAAAAAAACCATTGCTTAAAGAAAAAATTAGCAAACACGTTTGGTGTTCGCCAAAAAGGCATGTGGGAGACTCCCCAAACATATGGAAGAAGGTACTCTGGTCAGATGAGACTAAAATTGAACTTTTTGGCCATCAAGGGAAACGCTATGTCTGGCGCAAACCCAACACATGTCATCACCCCAAGAACACCATTCCCCAGGGAAACATGGTGGTGGCTGCATCATGCTGTGGGGATGTTTTTCATCGGAAGGGACTGGGAAACTGGTCAGAATTGAAGGAATGATGGATGGCGCTAAATACAGGGAAATTCTTGAGGGAAACCTGTTTCAGTCTTCCAGAGATTTGAGACTGGGACGGAGGTTCACCTTCCAGCAGGACAATGACCCTAAGCATACTGCTAAAGCAACACTTGGAGTGGTTTAAGGGGAAACATTTAAATGTCGTGGAATGGCTTAGTCAAAGCCCAGACTTCAATCCAATTGAGAATCTGTGGAATGACTTAAAGATTGCTGTACACTAATGGAACCCATCCAACTTGAAGGAGTTGGATCCAGTTTTTGCTTTGAAGAATGGGCAAAATCCCAGAGGCTAGATGTGCCAAGCTTATAGAGACATACCCCAAGAGACTCTGCAGCTGTAACTGCTGCAAAGGTGGCTCTACAAAGTGTTGACTTTGTGGGGGTGAATAAGTTATGCACGCTCAAGTTTTCTGTTATTTTTTTTACTTATTTCTTGTTTGTTTCACACAAAAAATATTTTGCATCTTCAGAAGTGGTAGGCATGTTGTGTAAATCAAATGATACAACCCCCCAAAAAAATCAAATTTAATTCCAGGTTGTAAGGCAACAAAACAGGAAAAATGCCAAGGGGGTTGAATACTTTCTGCAAACCACTGTAGGTATAGGCTATATATAGCTATGTGTCAAACTCATTCCACGGAGGGCTGAGGGTCTGCAGGTTTACGCTCCACTCACACTTGATTTATGAATGAAGGTCACTAATTAGTAAAGAACTCCCTCACCTGGTTGTCTAGGTCTTAATTGAATGGAAAAAACTAAACCCGCAGACACTAGGCCCTCCATGGAATGAGTTTGACACCCCTGCTATAGGCTACTACGGTGGCCGGGAAGTGCAAAGCAACATTACAAAGAATGAAACACTTTTACAAAGCTCGAGACAAATTTACATTTTGGAAAACAAATTTACATTTTGGAAAACAAATTTACATTTTATTAAACAAATTTACATTTTATTAAACAAATTTACATTTTAGAAAACAAATTTACATTTTAGAAAACAAATTAACAAGACGCAAAAACACTTTTACCAGTCCTAAACAAATTTACAAACGACAGATTCGGTCACGGAAAGGGAATGTACCATATACCGGAAGTGACGAGCGTGGGTCTTTTCGTGTTTTTGTTGTGGAGTTTATGGCGTCAAATAAGTTTATGGTGACCGCCCGAACATGGACTGCGGCCGAGGATGTTTTGCCCGTTTTGTGGCAAACACATGAACAGCTTAACGCGGTTTTGCTTTACGTGGTGGTCGGTGTTTGGAGTTTTTAAAGGACGGGACAAGACGGAAACATTGGAAACACAGGGGACATCTTGACAGCCGGACAGTGCTATGCAAAGTAAGTTTAGCAAAACCAAAACGCTAGCTATCTAAGGACAGTAACGCTAATGATTTTTTGAGCGGTTCTAACTTTCTGTTTCGAACTCTGTCCATTTCTGCAGAACAACCATGCCCATCATACAAACAGTTCATGGAGTACAGAAGCTCGAAATCAAAAGAACGACAGTCTTTTAACCATGGGCCAAAAGGAAGATATAGGCCTAAAGAAGAAAAACACGTCCAGGTAAGGTGTACTGACCGTCCTATACAATTTTGCAATGCTCTATATGTATTTGTGTATATTTATTTTACCTATGTATACATTAATTATATCTTTGTTATTTTACTAGATAAACGTGGGATTGATGGTGCCAAGTGGAACTGATTTAAAACCTCTAAGAGGGAAAAACACTACAGTTATTTACAGACCCAGAGGTAGCAGCACCTGATCTACTGAAACAAGCTGTCCAGAAAATGACAACATTTAACAGGGACATGCACGAAGGACCTTATGTCCTTTTTGTATCCAGACTGCTCAGAGGTGGTTCATGTGCCTGGGTCAGAAAGGCCATTCAGATTGGCAGAATATAAAAGGAAATAGGAAAGGCATATTCCAGGATCACTTTTTTCATTTGCCTAGAAAAACACTATAAAAGAGGTTAGTGGATCTCATGATTCAATATTTTTACATATTTAGATACTCTGCTGGAGGATAGATAATGGTTGTTTGAATTATTTTTTCAGTGGATGATACCTCAGACTCTGATTCTGAAATTGTCATCACAACAAGGAGCACAGCTGAACTCAATCGTGCTGACACTTTGGTACATCAGTTATTTCTCTTTTTTAAATGTTTATGTATGTTTGTATTTATTCATTTTCATATAATTTATTAATTAGATGTACATTGGATTTTAAGCATAAAATCAATGTCCTGGTCCAATATTTTAGTGGAAAAGGCTTGTTTTGATTATTTTGCAGTAACTATTATACAGTAACACAAACAACCATTCAGCATTGATATATACTGTATGTGGTAATGGAAAAATAATGGAACCTGTTGAAAGTTGTTGATCATTTTATCCGTTTCCTCTCAGGTTTTGAACCACAAAATCGAAGTACTCCCAAACACAAGCTGGACGATGAAAGGTAGGTGTTGCACACTTGGACACAAAGGAATTTTCACACGTGCAATAATAATTCATATTTTGTTGGGCTACAGTGCTTTCACTACCAGGTAAAGTGCAATTTCACCTTTTTTTTTTTTTTACTCACAAAACTGATAAAACTACTAGCAGATATTTCACTACTTATTCACATACACATTATACATACATTTATATTGCTGCACATAAGCTCAACGTTGCTACATGCTATCAGCTGTTTCTGTAACTGATCTGCGGTGCCCCTCGCTCCCTACCTAAAGGACCCACAGCTGCCTGTGTGAGCAGAGCTTTACAGAATAAACCCACTGAAATACAGTTGCTCTTGCAGTTGAATAAACAAAAATTAACCAAACCATTAAAAAAAACACGTGAGAATGAAGTGGGGGTATCCACTGTCCATTCATATGTCTCCACATCACTGTCGATCCTGCATAGGTACTATAGGCCTTTACTGAAGTGGCACGGTCATCCAGAACCAACCAAAGAACTCCAACACGTTTCGGCATCTAGCCTTTGTCAGGGAGTCAAATAGATGTAATGAGAGACACTGGGTTTTTTTCTAGTGGTAATCCACCAATAGGAAACATGGGACACATCCATATACATAATGTTTACATGATTTTACTATTGTAGGCCTGAAGGACACCTACTGGTTTTAAGATGTCTCTACAACACCTACTCTAGCCCAGAACACCTTGGACACTAGAAAAGACCCATTGTCTCTCATTTCATCTGTTTGACTACTCGCTGACGAAGGCTAGATGCAAAAACGCATTAAAGTTCTTTAAATTGGTTCTGTATGGCTTGGCCACTTGCAATACAAGCATTTTAATAGTTAAAAAATAGTAGTTTGAGCTTTCTTTTTATTTTCATACCTTTTCCATTAAAAAAGAAACTCAAACTAACTCAGATTTGAGTCCAGGAAACGCTCCTATCCACATGTTCTCAAAATAATCTTTTTTTAATACATCTTTCTGTTCCCTCTACTACTACATGCTACTCAAAGCTACATTATAGCCTTTATCATGGAGCTAATCATTTTAATATGTTTTATCATGTTTCAGAGATGCACCAGGACAATCAACAATTCAGCCTGGACAGGTAATAAGGCAGAGTGTGGCAGCATGACATTTCTTGCTTTCAGTGTTGTTGTTTCAGACATTTTAATCTTTTTTTTCAGATAGTAATATCTGATGCTGAGGATCTGGATCCACCGGAAGCAAATCCAGAAAAAATTCTTGCTACAGGTAAGTAAAAAAAAAAAAAGATAATGACTGACATAATTTAAATGTATTGAACTGATTACATGGGGAAGACATTTTTGTTTGTAAGATGTTTTAACATGGAAATGGCAATTTCCCAACAGTAAATACACAGACCTGTATTCACCAAATGTTGAGCAGGAGGACGAAGAGCCGAAGTTGCTGTCAATGTGAAGAATTTCCAACACACAGCAATGTAATATGCTTTTGACTATAGCACTCAGTTTTTTCACTGTACAATAGTTCTTGTATATCTGGAATATCCACAAATGAATTAACTTTTTGTCATTACAGGGAGGAGACGGACATTGCATTACCTGACATCGTAGCAAACCTGTCTCTTCCTATTGATCATAAAAAAAGTCAGCCGGTTTAACATCTCAAGGGATAATGTTTGGGATGGGGCAGTCAGAGGTTTCAAGCGTACAACATATTCTGAAACCTGTGACATGCTGGTGAAATTTACTGATGATACTGGTGTTCTGGAAGAGGGAATTGACACTGGTGGTCCAAGACGAGAGTTTTTAACTCTACTGATGAAACACCTAAAAGACCGGCCCATTTTTTGATGGACCAGAAGGACATCGGTTCTTGGTCTACAATGCAAAGGGTATGCATATTGGTTGGATGTGTACTATAGGCTACTAATGGTTGGTTAATGCTCATTGACCATATATATCACATGACATATGCTTGCATATTACAGTATATACAGTAATGCATTGTTTTAATTTTGCAATATGAATTCATTCACAGCTGTTAGGGAGGATGAATACTACTTGGCAGGAAAGATGATTGCTGTGTCAGTTGTGCATGGAGGTCCAGGACCCCATTTCCTGTCAGAAGATCTTGTACATTATCTTGCAGGCCAGCCTTCATTCAAAGCAACAAATAATTTAATAACTGATGAAGAAATAGGGAAAGCTTTGCAAGAGGTGAGAATAGCATAAGGGTATGGTAGGGCAGAGTTTTTCATACTTACCGCAGTGTTTTGAGACAATGTTTACTTCCTATATCACGTGCCGGAATATATTTAATTAATGTATTAGTTTTTGATAGTGTAAGATTACACCTTGCTATGTATGTTATTAAAAAAATAGGCAAGGAGATACAGTGCATACAGTTATTGACTGGGGTGTTTTTTGCCCATTTTCATGTCTTTCAGATTGAGAATGCTGCTTCATTGGATGCTCTGCAATAATGTATGATGAGACACAGCACAATGTTACAGACAGCAGTTTGTCTGAGACATGTGGCTACTGTGGAAGAAAATAAAGAAATCGTGTCAGACTACCTCCAATGGTATATCATTGACCGCAACTCATCTGTAATTGACAGGTAAGATGATATTTGTAGTGATGAGATTTTTATTTATTTATGTATGAATTTTTGTTTGAAATGCCTCATGGTCCCCATCTTTGGTTTATGCAAGTATGTATATCTGTTATCAATTTGTCCTTAATCAGAATTTGTACCTTAGTGTATTTCAACGGATATGTGATGTCACTTCATTCTGTGTCAAACTACAGTGCCTTCATTAAGTCTGCACACCTTTATAGATTCAATTTAAAATATATTTAAATCCTTTTCCTCATCAATCTACACACAATACATCATAATGACAAAGCAAAAACAGAAATTAGATCTTAGGTTTCTCCTCCTGACTAACTCTTCCATAGAGGAAAATCAGTCCAGTTACCCTTAAAGTGATCCATCCACCTCTGCTGCACATCTGGCAGCAGAGTGATGGTTTGAGGCTCACTTTACCCATCAAACCCTTGATGACTTGCTGCTGTTTATCCAACCACCTGCTCCATACTGTAGCAGTGTCATTTACATATGGATCTATTTCTGCCCTCAGTTCTCATAGAGATCCTGACATGCAGAGAGGTTTTTAGTATCTCTTGTAAATGTCCCTGAAAATCAGATATAAAGAGTGTGGTGATGTTGTGTGTAAAGCCTGTAGCTTCATACACGAGGAATCCAGGCTGGAATTACTTCCAAAGGTGCTTCAACAGTGTACTGAGAAAATGGTTAATTAACTTGTGCGAATGTGATATTCCAGTTTTTAATTTTTATTAAATTTGCTACAATTTCTAAAAACTTGTTTTTGCATTATCATTATGATAAATTGAATCTATAACGAAACAAAGTTGTGAAAAAAGTGCAATAGGTGTGTAGACTTTCTGAAGGCATCGCGTGAGTGCTCAAGCCACCCATCCGTCTGTGTCATTCCAGTCTTTTGTTTCTGTGTGTTATACTTACAGTTTGTAACAATTAACGTTTAATGTGCAATGCAAAAATAGGGTTTTTGAAATCAATTTTCAACAATGTTAAGGTGGATAGTAATTGTAGAGAAGAGAATATTTAATAGTTTTCTTTAGATAATTTTAAATTCAATTGGCACTACACAGCAGTGAAACAATGTTTGTGTTCACTCTGTAGATTCAGAGATGGTCTTTCAACCCTGGAGTTTTTGACTGCACTACAGCAACACCCTACTTTGCTGGCCCCTGTCATGTGCCACTCTGAAAGGCGACTCACTGCTTTTGAACTTGAGAGACTCTTCAAACCTGACCTCAGTCCTTCGGGGAGTAATCGAAGACTTAAAGAAAGTCAAACCATGGCCTACTGGGCAGACTATCTCCTTGATTGTGAAGGTTTGTTAGTTTGTTTTTTATAACTAGTTAAGAAAACACATGGCAGTGATGTATCTGAATTGTTTTTTCTTTGCAGAAGGCCAGGCTGCTGTGTCTGTGGAAGATGTTTTGATGTTTGCTACTGGGCTGTCTTCACTTCCCCCATCTGGCTTGGAACCACTGCCTCAAATAGAGTTCCTGGAGGACTCTGCGTTCCCAATGGCAAATACATGTTAAAACTCCCTTGAGATTACCACTCCTAGACTCATACACTTTGTTTAAGTCACAAATGGACTTTGGAATTCAAAATAGTCCAGGATTCAGCTGTTTCTAAGCTATATGATGGATGACCCCTAGAGTTAAGACTCTGAAAAAGTTGTTGTTGTTAAAGGTTAGGGTTGGGCATCATTTAGATTTTAACGATTCTGATTCCAATTCCGATTCTTCCTTTTGATTCCGGTTCTTATCGATTCTCGATTCAGATTCTTTGAGTGGTGGAGTTGAAACGGGTCACATGCTTATTTCACAAATAAGAGGAAAGTTTTATTTTGATTCAAAGGTGGGTTGCAGTTTGACGGGGCTTTTTCAATGTAAAATAAAGCCACACTAGAGCACCGCTTACTGTGCTCCATGGCTGCAACACAACAAACAGAAACCAAAACTTGCGCATGTTAAATTTGGAACCCATGATCAGATTTGAAACCCAATCCTCCAAAACGATTCCAATAAAGAAACAATTCCGATGGAATCGTAATTTTTTAAACTATTCCAAGTAGGAATTGGTTCTTGATACCCAACCCTATTAAAGGTGCACTTTTAAAAGTGCAGTTGCCAAAGTTGTTTTTATAATGTTACTGTATGTGAGCATGTTCTTTTCTCACAGTAAACATTTTGAAAATGTTTTAGATCCATTACTCTCAATACTACAAAAGTGTAATAAATACTGATTACTATTTTGATTAATTTACTTCACACTTAAAAACAATTAAGCTTTGGGTGACAGATTCATAAATATTGTGTTCAGACAGACAGCAGTATTCCACCACTACAAAAAACCCTCCTTTTTGATCATTTCATAGCTGAGCCATTTCTTTTAGTTTCATGTACAGTTCGGATGCAGACTCCCAGTTGTCTGGCTTCTGTAACTGATTGTGTTCCATGGCAAAGTCCAAGTACTCCTGCATGTTTGGGTCCCCACAAGGAGTCATTGACAGGCTAGCGATTTTTTATTTTTTTTATTTTGACCTCGTTCCACACAGGATGGACAGGGCATCCAGTTCAGCTAGTTCACTTTGAAATCCGCAGTCTCTGGAGCCAAACCTATGTTAAATAGAATACATAATTGCATTTATTTTCATTTTTAAGCTAAAACGTTACATTAATGCTTTTATCTGTTTATTATCACCAATGTATCACCTGTGTGGTAAGTAGTAGAGTTCATTGGGCACTCCTCCTGGACATGCTGCTGTTCTGGAAGGGCGAATCCTGTGGCTGTTCCACAGTCTCACACACTCATCCAAGTCCTTCTGAATAACATCACCAAAGCAATATCTCAATAGGCATTGATGCTCATGACTCCGTTGAAGTATCCGGCATCTCTAAGGTCGGCAAATAACTCCATCTAGAACTGAGACCTATAGAAATGGATAGAAATGTTTAGTTTTACTATAAATAATAAAGGTTAGTTATAATGAAATGTATGGTCTGTGCATCTTTTGGTCATTCGATTTTCTTTTCAGGAACAGCTACTTTTCCTGACGGGCAGGATTTGCTTTACAAATTTGTATGATAATTATTGTGCTCGTTTTTCATTAATCGTTCCTGAGAAGAAAATCGAATGACCAAAAGATGCAATGACCCTTTATGAAGACAACTCACCTTCCCTTTCTAAATATAGACCACCAGGACTCAATACGCTGGTTATTTATAGATGAGCCGTACATGTGGCTGGACGCTCCAGAGTAGTAGTCACTGTGATGGTGGCGTAGGGTACATTGAATTGCAGCCATTATGCCGTTCTCAGTGCCGCAATCAGTCCTCAGTCTCATGGGGATGACACCGAGGTTTCGCACACATGACATGAAATAGTGAGCAATCACTGTTGGGTTATTATTTGTTGGTCCACATTGAAGCCACAATACTTTACGTGAAAATCCATCTATGCATCCCGAAATGGCCAAACCGAATGGCTTAAGTTTGTCATAACCATCTGCGTGCCACATATAGTTAGGTCCCATTGAGTAGTTGTCCAGGTCCACGAGTTCAAATCTGATGGCGTTACTCACGGCGTTTGGCGAGAATAATCCTTTCTGCGGTACAACCCGGCTTCGTTCAGTTTACTTTAAGAGTCCTCAAGCTGATGTTTACAGGTGTAGACTTGACATCATGTCCACGATTACAGCGTATGAGTGACCCTCGTTAAAATATTGAACGCAATGATGCAGTATGTCTGTTGTTTCCGTCTTGTCGCGTCCTTTAAAAACTCCAAACACCGACCACACGTAAAGCAAAACCGCGTTAAGCTGTTCATGTGTTTGCCACAAAACGGGCAAAAAACATCCCTCGGCCGCAGTCCATGTTCTGGCGGTCACCATAAACTTATTTGACGCCATAAACTCCACAACAACACGAAAAAGAGCACGCTCGCACTTCCGGTATATGGTACATTCCCTTTCCGTGACGAATCTGTCATTTGTAAATTTGTTTCGGGACTGGTAAAAGTGCTTTGCGTCTTGTTAATTTGTTTTCTAAAATGTAAATTTGTTTTCTAAAATGTAAATTTGTTTTCTAAAATGTAAATTTTGTTTTATAAAATGTAAATTTGTTTTCCAAAATGTAAATTTGTTTTCCAAAATGTAAATTTGTCTCGAGCTTTGTAAAAGTGTTTCATTCTTTGTA
This sequence comes from Coregonus clupeaformis, assembly GCF_020615455.1. NCBI lineage: Eukaryota > Metazoa > Chordata > Actinopteri > Salmoniformes > Salmonidae > Coregonus > Coregonus clupeaformis. The sequence continues at coordinate 108,692 of NW_025534168.1, read as the reverse complement.
ATGTTGCTTTGCACTTCCCGGCCACCGTAGGCTATAGCTGTACAGACAAGTTAAATTATGAAGGTAATGTAGTGAACTGCATGTATAGTGTAGTGAGTCACTGTATAAACTGTATAGTGTAGTGAGTCACTATAAACTGTGTAGTGAGTCACTGTATAAACTGTGTAGTGAGTCACTATAAACTGTATAGTGTACAATGATTTAATCAGAACAAACTAAGAGGATTGATCTATAGCCATAGCTCCTTATATTAACTGATATCCACATGTTCTGTAGTTTGTTACTTTAATAATTCAACACATGAACCCATACTGCAGTCAGTTTAAAAAACCCTTCATTCATAACTTCCTCCTACTGTACCTAGACTAGATTATAGACTAGTTCTGTACTCCCCCTTCTGACCATTCTGGAGTACTACATCACCATATTCTACTCTGTATTGCAGGGCTCTTCATACCTGTTCCTGGAGAGCTACCGAGCTATAGGTTTTCAATCCAACTCTAATCTAGCACACCTGATTTTAATCATTAGCTGGTTGTGAGTTGATTTAGGCTAGATACAACTGGAGTTGGTGAAAACCTACAGGAGGGTATCTCTGAAAGAACAGGGTTGGAGAGCCCTGTTACATGGCATCCTAAAGATTGATATCATTGTGTGTCTAGTTTGGACCAGTAGTCAAACAACCTTTTCAGAGGAACATGGAGTTTGAAGATGAGGGTCTGCAGAACTGCTCGATCGTCATCAGAGGAGTGTCAAGAGGAGATGAGTCCTGCTACAAGTGTCTATTTCATATCAGTGGAACGACCTGTCTCCAAGTCAATGGTCGAATCTTATTGCATAATGTAATGAGTAGGTGTTGACAGGAACAATGATCATCAATTAACCTCACTATGTCACCTATTTGATTTCCCACGTTAGATACCTGCTTTATGACTCGTGCTGTTCACTGTGATCTGTGTCTGTTGTTGTTCTGTAGAGCTGTATGGACCCTCACTCCTCATCACACAAACCAACAACAGTCACACCACTCTGTCCTGTTCTGCTACTGGACGACCTGCTCCTATAGTGACCTGGGATGACATGATGATAGAACATTCCACCACGGTCGATGTCACCCATCCCAATGGAACTGTCACTGTGACAACTACTGCAACAGTGTCCAGTCTACCTTACAAAGACACCAAGGTTAAGTGTGTGGTGTCTTCTGGTGGTGCCACTAAGGAGGTTTCTGTGGAGATTCCAGTCAGTGATCAAGTCTCATTTGCTGGTGAAAGAGGCCATGGTTTGTCAATACATACATAATAATTGGCATGATTATAAACATGTTGGCATGTTTTTTGTGTTTATTTTTTCATAGTCAACCTATTTACTTATTTTAATAGTGCCAAGTCATTGTCAACCTATTTACTTATTTTAATAGTGCCAAGTCATAGTCAACCTATTTACTTATTTTAATAGTGCCAAGTCATAGTCAACCTATTTACTTATTTTAATAGTGCCAAGTCATAGTAAACCTATATTACTGTTATAGTGCCAAGTCATAGTCAACCTATATTACTGTTATAGTGCCAAGTCATAGTCAACCTATATTACTGTTATAGTGCCAAGTCATAGTCAACCTATATTACTGTTATAGTGCCAAGTCATAGTCAACCTATTTTACTGTTATATTGCCAAGTCATAGTCAACCTATATTATTATTGTTATAGTCAACCTATTTACTTACCATCTTATGCTTTACCTGCGAATCTTTCTACTATACTGGTCACTTTCAATCTCTTTCATCACAGGTGCAGTGATTGGTTCATTGCGTCTCTGCTGTATGCTGTGGAGCCGTGGCAGTGTTGTGGTGCAAAGGGAGAAATTAAAATGTTGTTTACCCAAACTTACCCCCATGAACCCTCAATCTTTAGCTGGGTCAGACCAGGAAGATCTGGTTTTTATTCAGATATTTGAGAGAAAGTACAGTTTTACTGCGACATTGATTGTCAAACTTACTTTTCCTGAAAACCATTAATGCTGTTATGCTGGAATATGTGCTGTACCTTCCAGTGGAATATGGGATTTGACTGCTTTCAGATTACTTTATCAAATGTTCTCCTTTTTGATACACAGAGCCTTATAACCCTGAAATCAGGAGGACTCTCGCAGCTAGGTTCATTATGATTACAGTGCATTCGGAAAGTATTCAGACCCCTTTACTTTTTCCACATTTTGTTATGTTACAGCCTTAATCAAAAATTGATGAAGTAGTTTTTTCCCCTCATCAATCTACACACAATATCCCATAATGACATAGCAAAAACAGGTTTTTAGAATTTGCTGATTTATTACAAAATAAAAAACTGAAATATTAAATTTACATAAGTATTCAGACCCTTTACTCAGTATTTTGTTGAAGCACCTTTGGCAGCAATTACAGCCTTGAGTCTTCTTGGGTATGATGCTACAAGCTTGGCACACCTGTATTTGGGGTGTTTTTCCCATTCTCTGCAGATCCTCTCAAACTCAAAAGCTGTCATGTGCCTTTTACTGAGGAGTGGCTTGCCACTCTACCATAAAGGCCTGATTGGTGGAGTGCTGCAGAGATGGATGTCCTTCTGGAAGGTTCTCCCATCTCCACAGAGGAACTCTAGAGCTCTGTCAGAGTGATCATGGGGGTTCTCCCGATTGCTCAGTTTGGCCGGGCGGCCAGCTCTAGGAAGAGTCTTGGTGGTTCCAAACTTCTTCCATTTAAGAATGATGGAGGCCACTGTGTTCTTGGGGACCTTCAATGCTGCAGACATTTTTTGGTACCCTTCCACAGATCCGTGCCTCGACACAATCCTGTCTCTGTGCTCTACGGACAATTCCTTTGACCTCATGGCTTGATTTTTGCTCTGATATGCACTGTCAACTGTGGGACCTTATATAGACAGGTGTGTGCCTTTCCAAATCATGTCCAATCAATTGAATTTACCACAGGTGGACTCCAATCAAGTTATAGAAACATCTCAAGGATGATCAATGGAAACAGGATGCACCTGAGCTCAATTTCGAGTCTCATAGCAAAAGGTCTGAATACTTATGTAAATATGTTATGTTTTTATTTATTTTAATCCATTTTAGAATAAGGCTGTAACGTAACAAAATGTGGAAAAAGTCAAGGGGTCTGAATACTTTCCAAAGGCACTTAAATGCTATATTATAATGTTTTTGCAGATATTCCTTTAGAAGGTTGCGTTGCAAATTCAAACATTTTACTCAAACTACAATATGTTCCACAATGACCCATTGGCAGGTTTTGCGTTAAACCTTTTTGGTTCACTGTACAGACGCACTCTTCCCCAGAAAGATCTCTCAATTTACCAAATTGAAATGTGACAATTCTTCTTTGTTCTTTCTCAGGAACTACTGAGCATGGTGTTGGTTGAGCAGGGCCCGCACTACTTCAAGTCTGAGGCAGAGTTACCGCTCAGCTAACCTACTTATCTGTATATAAATATTTATCTGTCTGTCTGTCTATACTTTGAAGTTATGCTTCTTGAGCTTAGGATTCTACATCAAACTGGTTTTATACAAAATAGACAAACTCAAGATAACATAAGAACCCTCTATATATCATTAACAATATAGACATCCAGTAGAAAATAATTGTTCCCTTTTGGTTTAGCCTGACTACCCGTCCACATCACTCTGGCCAAACGCCACGCCCACTTTCTTCTCCACATGAGTCTGGATTTGCTTTCCTCCCCAACCTGTTCTAGAATCTGACTGTTCTGATTGGTCCCAGCCGATGGGTTGGGCCAGAACCAGCCTGCACGAATCATGAATCACGTCATTGGCTTTGATACTCTGATTGGTTAGAATCAATCCAATCGCTGATGAATTTGTTTTGTACAATGCCCCCTAATTTTGAAGTCAGCACAGATTACTTCTAGTATTGCAGTTTCAGACTAAATGTACGGAGTGATCAATAGAGCAGCGGAATTAAATTCAGGATGAGTTATCAGGCAAATTCTTGTTAGTCTCGACATGGAAAAACCTATTGACTGAAACTGGAACTTCCTCTATGCTTCAACAACAAATCAAAGCGGATCATTCAAACTCTGTATTCTGAACCTCTTGCTAAAGCAGTAAATGGACAACTATAGGATAAGCTAAACCTAGAAATGGCAACAAGACAAGGTTGACGCCTATCCTTGCAACTATTGCGTTATCTAACCACTAGCTCAATCCATGTTTTCCAAGTTACTTTGCGTGTGTGATGGTGTAAGAGTAAAATAGAATCTCCTAAATATTTTTCTATGATTTATTATTAAGCGTGTCGGGCAGCTTTAACACTGAGCAACTGACTTGGAAACCTGCTGATCCATATTAGGTGTGTGTGTGTGCACGCATTTGCGGCCATTTGATCAGTTTCTGTTTCTCTTGCAGTTCGAGATGCCTTGGCCTGCTGCAGAGATGATGTCCCCTGGAACGCCTGAGCCCCTCACCACATCTAGTGACTTTATTTGGACAGGAACTACTACTAATTACTACACCTTGGGCCGTCACTGTGATAGAGTGATAACACATTTCAAATTATTTATTTAAATGTTATTTTTTGTGGGAGGCGTCACCAGTTAAGCATGGAATACAATACAGTACAATAATACAGTTCACACTCAAACAGATTAGCCTACTGGTTAGTTTCATTTATTTACCCAAGAGAACATATAGCTAGCCAAATCTATGGGCTTTTATGTTTTTCTGTCGTGCGTAATGTGCTTATATCATATATGTAGCCTATTGGATAACGGCAAAATCATTTGGGCTTTTTGGGGCTTGGGCTCATTAAATGTCGTTAATGTAGGGCTCATAAAATTTATTTAATATATGGCTCATCAGGCTCAGGTAGCATCAGGTTTGAATTTTCATGCTGATCAAAGCTCTAATCAAATCCAGACATGTATATGCGTTATAATGTTTCTGAATGACAATTCCAGTTTTGGCGGAAAATACCGGGTTACCCGGGAAAAAAGGTGATTTATTCTTGGGATGGAACATTTGTATAATAACGGGAAAATATTCAAACCTAATGCGCATACAGATTGATTCACAAGTCACCAACCAAGTAACTTACATATACTGTACCTTCATTAGGCCTAATGGCATTTTATGTCCATGATATGAAGTTGGTTGTAGTGACTGAGTAAGCCTAATTGTAAAAGTAAGCCTCAAAAGTGCCATGTTTGTACAGTTTATTATGTGGAGGACACATTTAGGCAGCCAGGACCATATGTCAGGCCCGCTCCATAGGCCGCACTGTAGGCCAAGCTCTTACTGCAGTCCAGTGCCATGGACATCTTTGAAGTTTGGCCTCTAGTAATTTAGGAGGGCAACTTTATGAAGGCCTCCTCACAATGGCCTTATCATAGGAGGCTCTACAGAAAGATTTTTAAAAAAGACAGGCTATTTTTATTGTTCACATTATTTGCATTGATGATGTATTGAAGTCAAGTGGTTCAACATTCAAATGCAGTTTGATGTACCACACAGGACAGCTTGGAAAAAGCGACGGTCGGTGGAACTCTGGTGCCACCAAGTGGACAACTGCTTCAGTTCCTTTGTGGCAGCAATGCTACCAGAGATATTTAATACAAGATCAAATGTTATGTCACTATTATTATCCCCCCGGAGATATTTAATACAAGATCAAATGTTATGTCACTATAATTATCCCCCCCACCCACCCACCCGTGATAGATTATTATTCCAATTGAGCTGTTAATCTGGTTTTAATTTAACAACGGTTTCTCTCATGTCCGATTGGAGGGCAGATCACCACGTGATATTAGAACCTACCAATTTGTTACTTTGTAACAGTCAAACGTGGTTATTCCCGATGTTGATCAACTCCCAATCTATGCAACCATTTTCTAAAAGCATTATCTTTGATATTTGGCGGAAAGCTTACCGAGCTCATTTTGGTGTAACCATAGTCGAATTTGACGTGTCGGAGAACGGCCCCTTCCTCCCGAAAGCATTGTGGTATCGCTTCTCGGCCTTTTGGCTAAGATCAAGATCGAGTGCAGTACCCAGGCGATCCTGAAGGTGGAGTGATGTCGTCATCGTCCACGTCACAGTCGGCAGCCGCCGGACTGAAGAACACGCTGCGTTTTCAATGGACTGGAAAATAAAGTTTGATGGAGAGATTTCGTTTTGGAAAATAAGTTCTTTTTGGACCTCTACGGCTGACGGCAGACGATGTGCACTGTCTGCAACAAAACACACCCGAGAAGTTCTACGATGTGTCTTTCTACACCATCACCAGGCTGGAGGAGGTGAGAGGGCTCTTCTGAACGAACGCGACAGCACCCGCCCTCAGTAGTTTTCAAGTTGAGTCCCAAACATTCACAATGGTTAACTTGATTAATAAAGCATAAAACACAGGATTAATAGAACACAAAACACAAGATTATTAAAACATAAAACACAAACAGGGAAGTAAATTTTGGCCCCCAATCCCTCTAGGGTGTCACTCCACCAAGCCTGGTAGGTCATATCCTTCATTCCATAGGTCGGAGTCCGGGATTGGGCCGTATCTCACCATCTGTTGCGAAACCGCCTTTTCTATCGCCTTGCTCACCAACCCTCGGACACAGGGAATAAGACAACATCCACAAAGAACAAGTATACCCATAGAAGCTATAACTTCACCCAGAATAGTTACAACAATAGTTTTCCATTTACCAAATATGTTATCAAACCAACTGTTTAGGGAGCTATCAATACCAGAGTTTTCAGCCAGTTCGTTCGCCAGCGTGGTGAGTCCCTGAAGCGCTTTGGTCACGGACCCGTCCGGTGCTGTATTGTTGGGGATGAAAGTACAGCACATAGATCCAAACAGAACACAAACTCCGCCCCGCTCAGCCAAAAGCATATCTAAAGCTATTCTATTCTGCCATGTCATTAAGCTAGTTGCCGCTGTCTGCTCAGCCAATCCCTTTATTGCATCACGAGTGTGGTTTATAAATCTTTGCTGGTTATAGTAAATATAATTTATCCAATCTACGTTTTTATTAATTGTTGACCACCAGAAAAGACTTGATTCAAACCCAGCTGCGATCTGATTCCTAGCTTTGAATTCTTCTGGAACCCCTCAAGGTACTCCAATCGCATCAATATATAAATCCTTTCATCAAAGGATCCCGGGAGGAGGTCCCACTTTCTACGTGACAACTCACCAGTCTCTGACACGTTTGATTGTTTGCGTATGTAGGTGAGTTCACAATCTGTTATCACCACACAACCATCAGATGTAAGCACGGGCCTGGTTTTGGTTCCAAAAATCCTCTGGCTGCAACAAAGAGGAGAGATTAGTCATGGTCTCTTTAGTTGTGACATTCTCTGTGTGGGAGCAGGAGCTAAGATGCCCTACCCTGTATCCTATCTTATTAGTCCTAGAAAAACAATAATAAGAATCCCCTGAGACTTCAAACGGAGGCAACCTAGGTCGGGTGACTTTGTTATCGGGGGATACAGATAGTGCAAGTTACTACAAGACTCCTTCACCACATTCCCAGGTGGCTTGAACAATTTAATCATGGAGGATAAACCTGACGGAGAGTTAAAGCCTGTCAAGGGGAAACGGAGTAGTTGTTAACTTTGGTTTGGCTGTCCCACAGGCATAACAGTCCTCTTTAGACATAGTTCTTGCCGTATACTGAATCCATTCCAACCACAGGTTAGGATCTCTATACCCTGTCTCCACCTGTACTACTTCCTTCAGGTCTATAGTTTGCACTATCTTCACCACAGCCCCGGTCTCACTACCTCCCTCAGAGAGGTTTACTCTATAGGGTGCCCCAGTTGAAGAGGATATCTCACTTGTCAGGTCTGTAACCTGTTTTAGCGTAATTCAGACTTTCAGACAGTACCTACCCTTATATGGGTCGCACTGCCATTTCTGGTAATTCCCTACTTTCACAATACTACACCTGTCCTTAAACTGTGTATGGAGATTGACATCCCCCCCCCGCTCGGTATGAGCAACTACATAGTCCCAGGATGTACATGGTGACATACATATATATCTCCCATCCTTTACGATACTACCAGCCAGTAGTCCCCAACTGGTCCGCAAAGACCTCAAAAGGTGATGTCCTTCCCTAAAGTCCCTAGTACTTCCCCTTTCCCTACGTCTAGCTGTCTCCTATGCCTTCGTAGACTGTGCTCAGGTATTATTTTATCAACTTGTGTTAGGTTAACTACTACTTCTGGCGGATCAGGAGGGTTTGAGTGTGTTAGGAATATGGCCCCCACAATCAGACAGCTACCTACCGTCAGGGAGACCTGTGAATCCCCACCCTCGCCCTGAGAACATGTCAGACGCCAGAGGCCAACCCATTGCTTTACCTTCTATCGAACTCACACAGGGATGATCAGACAGGGTAAGGGGAATCTTCGTTAAGGAGCCAACCCCCGAGCCCTAGTGGTGATCGGTTCTTTCTCCTAACTCTGTGTTTGTTCGTCAGGTGTAGCTGGGTTTACCTTTTTGCAGTGTGTGACATGCACCCAGGTGGATCTCTCAGCTATTCTAATGGCAAAGGCAGTGACCAATAGGACTTGGTAGGGCCCTTCCCAACAGGCCTGCTTCCAGTTTTTCTTCTTTATGGACTGGATGCTCACCAGTCACCTGGTTAGATAGAGTGGGTCACCTTCTCCTTTAGTTCACCTGTGGGGCACAAAACCTCTGACATACGGGTGTGGTTAATAAACTATCTTCACACATGTTCAGCTCTCAATTTTTTAAAAGTATTTTGTCCTCTCCTTCATATATGTATTATTTAATCCTTCCATCTCCTTATCATCTCCTACCATCCCCCCTTTGACACATGTTTTGCTCATGTGTCAATATTACCACCTACCTAACACAATCACTTGTTTATCATCCAATTGCCATCCCTTATTTTTATGTTTGAGACTGTCCCTTGCTTCTTTATTGCTCCTCTCTTCCTGATCTCATTACTAAATAAATGATCTAGGTAATAGCTGTTTCGCATTAGATTGTGCCTTCCTCTCATTACTGCAGCTCATTGTATTAATTTAGTTTCAATTACCAACTTGTTGTTTATTAAAGCATACTAAAAATGAAATTTAAATGACAACATTTGATAATACCTCAATTTACTTCTATCCCGTAAAAGTAATCCAAGATTAGTACAATTGACTAGCAACAGGTATCCCTCATTCAGGGAAAGCTCTCTCTCTTTTCTGTTATTTTATGGTTCAAATCATATATATTATTACCAAATTATTATCTTCTTCACACTTTTTCAAATTACCCTCAACTTAGTAAAATAAACTATCTTCAAGTCCTCCTCTCATGCCTTTAGAATTTACTAGTGTGGATGATTAATTAACACCAGAAAGTTAAAACAGAGTTCAGAGGCAATTGAAATTATTCAACGAACTGTTCCATCCCATAGTATACCAAACATTACCATTATTCTAAATATTTCATAAATGTTACTTATCCAAAGTGTTCATTAAGTCCTCATGACATTCATTCTCATAAGAAATCATATATACCCCAAACTCAGCCAAAACCGAAAAAACTCCATAAAATTCACTGTGCTCCCCTTAGCCCTGGGCAACATTCCAATGAGATAAGCAAATTCTCTTTCTCCTGGTTATAATCTAAAGATGGTAGTACACACAAAACATGATACAGATATCCCCAGTCCTAACCCGTCAATAATTGTTTGTATCAATCTAATTCCTCATAACTAATCCATAAAACCACTCAAAATTCCTCGAGTATACAATGATTATTTAATTGATTACCCTAACTCTGCTACATGTGATCTCATCTCAAATGATCCATTATCAATTATTTTATCAACCCCCTAGGAAAATCTGTCTCCTCTTCTATTGTTCCTGTCCCCCCTGTAAATATCATATTTCAGTTTTTTAGCCAATACAATCACGGTTACATCAAAAGTAATGCAATGTCTATATTAGAGTGTAAGGTAAATTATTCCTGTTTTCTTTTTTCAGCTAAACGTTTTATATCCCTCAGTTAATGGTATTTTCTCCCTAATATATCTTCATACGCTTCCTCTTTCCCTAAATGAGATTTAATCCCCTGCCTTTCCTCTACTATCCTTCTATCATTACTGGATCAATGATAATAACTGTAATAACTATCAATAATAATTGTAATAACTATTACACATTATATTGTGCCATTTTTCTGATAATGTTATAATTGTAGCCTATTGCATCACTTTAGTTTAAAATATAAGTTTGTTTATTTATTTAACAAATCCAGAACCCACCACAGGCTGGCGCTATTCCCCCAGCACAACAGCCAAAGCCACTTGCACCCCCTGGTCCCGTGCTGAAAATAAATTATAGTTCTAGAATTTACCAACTATTTGCATACACCACTGGCGTCAAGCAACCCATCGAATAAAGTAATAACAATTAGAATTTATCAAAGCACTGCCTTCCAGTCAGGCATTCAGACCTCTACCTGAAATCCCACAGCCCAATCCAACTCGCTTGACTGTCTCCCATTTTCTTTTCTTTAACCAGAGCCATAAATTACTCTCCTTTGTCCTCAACTAAATTTTCACAGCTCTATCGCCATTTCAGTTCGCTATTCAATTTTTAAAACTGTTCTCTCTGATTAGGCCCTAATTAATAAAACAAATACTTGCTATCGTTGATAAGCATACATTTAATGATATTCCTATCATTTGAACTATCTCTCACCCCTCCCCTTGCTCCTTTCTATCCAACGGGGAAGGCACATTGACCTTTTAACATATTTTCATAGACCTTTCTAGAATACTTCTACTATCTAATTTAACCTTTCACATTTCTCAATCCACGTAGTAATCTAGGTCTATAGCCCCAATGCGAAAGCTTTACCCACTGTCCCTACCTGTGTTCGAACCAGGGACCCTCTCCATACATTGCCATTCACTCCACACATTCCGCGATGCTTTCAAAGTAAATACTTCCAGTTCATAGAGCAAGTGACGTCACCAAATTAAAACTGCACTAGCTTTCACCTCATTCAGCAACAAAAAGTAATGCTATCTCTCCCTTCACCCATTCTCTATTGAATAAGTGAGTCTTTCTATTTAACCCCAAAACACGCTACAAATCATCCATTCAACATCACCAAACCAAACACTCCGTAGCATCCGGTCACCACCCACACCAGCCGTTGAATTCACTCATACACACAGACTTCACCTCATGCCACCGAAATGCCCAACAAAACATAATAGTTCAATGGAGCCCCTATTGGCTCTCCACTGTTTATACATTACTTCCATAACCACATTAGTTATGGTCCGATTACCCATTAAACCTTATCACATGATCAAACAACGGCACAACCTTAAACTCATATGGGGCGGCAGGCAGCTTAGTGACCAATAGCGCCGCGCCAACAACCGAGAGGTCGCCGGTTCCAATCCCCGAGCCGACCAGGCGAAAAATCTGCCGATGTGCCCCTGAGCAAGGCACTCAACCCCAATCGCTCCCATAAGTCGCTCTGGACCAGAGCGTCTGCCAAATGACCAAAAATGCTAATGTAAATATTCTCTACTTTATATTTCAACGATAAACCAGATTATTTCAGTCTAATTATTTAACCAGTATTTTGCAGGGTCAAACATCAACCGTTAAATTAAATAATAAACCAAATAGCTTCAACTTAATTATTTAAAACCAGTATTATGCTATGTCAAACATCAAACGTTACAGTTCAATCATATCAGTTCAAACGTTTCAGTTTAGTCATACTAGTTATTCATTATCTTTACCTTTACATTGTCAAATTCAACATCGCCTACTATCCTCCTCCCTATCTAAAAAAATACTCAGCTGAACCTAGCCGTACCCTCGAAGTTCTGGACCTTGCCAGTCGCTAGTATTTATCTAAAATTTCCCCGAACCTAGCCGTACCCTCGTAGTTACGGACCTTGCCGGTGTAATTCTTCGAACCTAGCCCGTACCCTCGTAGTTACGGACATTGCCGATAGCAATTACTAAGTCAATTATTCCCTGTATCTTCGAACCTAGCCGTACCCTCGCAGTTACGGACCTTGCCGATAGATGTCAGTATTTTCTCCGAACCTAGCCGTACCCTCGTAGTTACGGACCTTGCCGGTAGAACAAATACTCTATGGTACCATGGTTTAACATCACATTCACCACAGGTTTGCATGTCACAATATGGTGCTTATCTACTCATAATAGTTTCATAATTTAGTTCACTTACATCAGACAGGTGTTTCACAAAATTAATTTGGATAAAGCCAATGTGCAGAACTTTAGTTATATAACAATAGGTGTCTGCTTACCTGTTTTTAGTAGTCCAGACTCTTTGTGAAACACACCGTTCAATGACAGAGATGTCCAATGGGCCGGACAATACCCAGCGAAGTCCCATCTACCAGATCACAGTCGGTGGTCACCAATTGTGAAGTTGCGTCAATTCAAATCTGGTATAGGAACAAAAAGAGGTCAATACACATCTTCTAAAATAGACTAGTATTTTAATTAATGCAAACCACTTCAATGGTAAATATGATGTTCGTATATACGGGTCCACTGAAATACCACACAGGGCACTCAGAGAACTGATCCATTGTTCTAAGTTCTTCTTCAAATACTCTGACAGAGATAGTTCCCGCTCCCTGCTGGCCAATCAGAGTAGAGACTGAGCGTGGTTTAGACTTACTCAGCCTATCGTTGGCACACAGGCTGGTCCCAGGCCCTTGGCGCTTCACTGTTGCACACTGTTGCCAGGCATAAGTTGTTATCATCACAACTTGTAGAGTCAGCACCTTTTTGCAGTACATGTCCTTGAGCGCGGTTTAACAAAGAGACAATGTGTCTGTGAGAAATACAAGTCTGTCTCACCCTACTCCCTAACATTCCTCACATGAATCACAGCTTGTTATGTTAAACAATTTATATCAGTACAGTACAAAGCTATTATGTTTAATCATTAATGCATTCTTTCTAAGCTAGGCATCACATCCAGTTATAAGAAAATAGAACCCCACAGTCCCCCTTTTTCACACCCACTGGGTGTGAACCCAAACAAGAAAACCCAAAATAAGAAATTTCAGGGAAATTCAGGAATCCCTATTGACACCCTCTAGGGTGTCACTCATTAAAATACAATACAAAAAAAAATCACACTTTTATTAATAGGCAATAATGATAATAAAAAGGCCTTCAGTCCTTCCATCTACACCCAACTTGTACTAGGTTGGCTACCAGCCACCCAGGAACTTCAAACCTTCACATAAGGAAAGACAAACATTCACAATGGTTAACTTGATTAATAAAGCATAAAACACAGGATTAATAGAACACAAAACACAAGATTATTAAAACATAAAACACAAACAGGGAAGTATATGTTGGCCCCCAATCCCTCTAGGGTGTCACTCCACCAAGCCTGGTAGGTCATATCCTTCATTCCTTAGGTCGGAGTCTAGGATTGGGCCGTATCTCACCATCTGTTGGGAAACCGCCTTTTTCTATCGCCTTGCTCACCAACCCTCGGACACAGGGAATAAGACAACATCCACAAAGAACAAGTATACCCATAGAAGCTATAACTTCACCCAGAATAGTTACAACAATAGTTTTCCATTTACCAAATATGTTATCAAACCAACTGTTTAGGGAGCTATCAATACCAGAGTTCTCAGCCAGTTCGTTTGCCAACGTGGTGAGTCCCTGAAGCACTTTGGTCACGGACCCGTCCGGTGCTGTATTGTTGAGGATGAAAGTACAGCACATAGATCCAAACAGAACACAAACTCCGCCCCGCTCAGCCAAAAGCATATCTAAAGCTATTCTATTCTGCCATGCCATTAAGCTAGTTGCCGCTGTCTGCTCAGCCAATCCCTTTATTGCATCACGAGTGTGGTTTATAAATCTTTGCTGGTTATAGTAAATATAATTTATCCAATCTACGTTTTATTAATTGTTGACCACCAGAAAAGACTTGATTCAAACCCAGCTGCGATCTGATTCCTAGCTTTGAATTCTTCTGGAACCCCTCAGAGTACTCCTATCCCATCAATATATATATCCTTTCATCAAAGGATCCCCGGGAGGAGGTCCCACTTTCTACGTGACAACTCACCAGTCTCTGACACGTTTGATTGTTTGCGTATGTAGGTGAGTTCACAATCTGTTATCACCACACAACCATCAGATGTAAGCACGGGCCTGGTTTTGGTTCCTAAAATCCTCTGGCTGCACCAAAGAGGAGAGATTAGTCATGGTCTCTTTAGTTGTGACATTCTCTGTGTGGGAGCAGGAGCTAAGATGCCCTACCCTGTATCCTATCTTATTAGTCCTAGAAAAACAATAATAAGAATCCCCTGAGACTTCAAACGGAGGCAACCTAGGTCGGGGTGACTTTGTTATTGGGGGATACAGATAGTGCAAGTTACTACAAGACTCCTTCACCACATTCCCAGATGGCTTGAACAATTTAATCATGGAGGATAAACCTGACGGAGAGTTAAAGCCTGTCAAGGGGAACGGAGTAGTTGTTAACCTTGGTTTGGCTGTCCCACAGGCATAACAGTCCTCTTTAGACATAGTTCTTGCCGTATACTGAATCCATTCCAACCACAGGTTAGGATCTCTATACCCTGTCTCCACCTGTACTACTTCCTTCAGGTCTATAGTTTGCACTATCTTCACCACAGCCCCGGTCTCACTACCTCCCTCAGAGAGGTTTACTCTATAAGGGTGCCCCAGTTGAAGAGGATATCTCACTTGTCAGGTCTGTAACCTGTTTTAGCGTAATTCAGACTTTCAGACAGTACCTACCCTTATATGGGTCGCACTGCCATTTCTGGTAATTCCCTACTTTCACAATACTACACCTGTCCTTAAACTGTGTATGGAGATTGACATCCCACCCCGCTCGGTGTGAGCAACTACATAGTCCCAGGATGTACATGGTGACATACATATATATCTCCCATCCTTTACGATACTACCAGCCAGTAGTCCCCAACTGGTCCGCAAAAGACCTCAAAAGGTGATGTCCTTCCCTAAAGTCGCTAGTACTTCCCCTTTCCCTACGTCTAGCTGTCTCCTATGCCTTCGTAGACTGTGCTCAGGTATTATTTTATCAACTTGTGTTAGGTTAACTACTACTTCTGGGCGGATCAGGAGGGTTTGAGTGTGTTAGGAATATGGCCCCCACAATCAGACAGCTACCTACCGTCAGGAGATCTGTGAATCCCCACCCCTCGCCTGAGAACATGTCAGACGCCAGAGGCCAACCCATTGCTTTACCTTCTATCGAACTCACACAGGGATGATCAGACAGGGTAAGGGAATCTTCGTTAAAGGAGCCAACCCTCGAGCCCTAGTGGTGATCGGTTCTTTCTCCTAACTCTGTGTTTGTTCGTCAGGTGTAGCTGGGTTTACCTTTTTGCAGTGTGTGACATGCACCCAGGTGGATCTCTCAGCTATTCTAATGGCAAAGGCCGTGACCAATAGGACTTGGTAGGGGCCCTTCCCAACAGGCCTGCTTCCAGTTTTTCTTCTTTATGGACTGGATGCTCACCAGTCACCTGGTTAGATAGAGTGGGTCACCTTCTCCTTTAGTTCACCTGTGGGGCACAAAACCTCTGACATACGGGTGTGGTTAATAAATTATCTTCACACATGTTCAGCTCTCAATTTTTAAAAAGTATTTTGTCCTCTCCTTCGTATATATTTATTATTTAATCCTACCATCTCCTTATCATCTCCTACCATCCCCCCTTTGACACATGTTTTGCTCATGTGTCAATATTACCACCTACCTAAACAATCACTTAGGTAATATTGGTAATTTATCATCCAATTGCCATCCCTTATTTTTATGTTTGAGACAGTCCCTTGCTTCTTTATTGCTCCTATATTCCTGATCTCATTGCTAAATAAATGATCTAGGTAATAGCTGTTTCGCATTAGATTGTGCCTTCCTCTGATTACTGCAGCTCATTGCATTAATTTAGTTTAAATTACCAACTTGTTGTTTATTAAAGCATACTAAAAATGAAATTTAAATGACAACATTTGATAATACCTCAATTTACTTCTATCCCGTAAAAGTAATCCAAGACTGGTACAATTGACTAGCAACAGGTATCCCTCATTCAGGGAAAGCTCTCTCTCTCTTCTGTTGTTTTATGGTTCAAATCATATATATTATTACCAAATTATAATCTTCTTCACACTTTTTCAAATTACCCTCAACTTAGTAAAATAAATTATCTTAAAGTCCTCCTCTCATGCCTTTAGAATTTACTAGTGTGGATGATTAATTAACACCAGAAAGTTAAAACAGAGTTCAGAGGCAATTGAAATTATTCAACGAACTGTTCCATCCCATAGTATACCAAACATTACCATTATTCTAAATATTTCATAAATGTTACTTATCCAATGTGTTCATTAAGTCCTCATGACATTCATTCTCATAAGAAATCCTATATACCCCAAACTCAGCCAAAACCGAAAAACTCCATAAAATTCACTGTGCTCCCCCTAGCCCTGGGCAACATTCCAATGAGATAAGCAAATTCTCTTTCTCCTGGTTATAATCTAAAGATGGTAGTACACACACAACATGATACAGATATCCCCAGCCCTAACCCATCAATAATTGTTTGTATCAATCTAATTCCTCATAACTAATCCATAAAACCACTCAAAATTCCTAGAGTATACAATGATTATTTAATTGATTACCCTAACTCTGCTACATGTGATCTCATCTCAAATGATCCATTATCAATTATTTTATCAACCCCCTAGGAAAATCTGTCTCCTCTTCTATTGTTCCTGTCCCCCCTGTAAATATCATTTTTCAGTTTTTTAGCCAATACAATCACGGTTACATCAAAAGTAATGCAATGTCTATATTAGGGTGTAAGGTAAATTATTCCTGTTTTCTTTTTTCAGCTAAACGTTTTATATCCCTCAGTTAATGGTATTTTCTCCCTAATATATCTTCATACTCTTCCTCTTTCCCTAAATGAGATTTAATCCCCTGCCTTTCCTCTACTATCCTGCTATCATTACTGGATCAATGATAATAACTGTAATAACTATCAATAATAATTGTAATAACTATTACACATTACATTGTGCCCCTTTTCTGATAATGTTATAATTGTAGCCTATTGCATCACTTTAGTTTAAAATATAAGTTTGTTTATTTATTTAACAAATCCAGAACCCACCACAGGCTGGCGCTATTCCCCCAGCACAACAGCCAAAGCCACTTGCACCCCCTGGTCCCCGTAACGAAAATAAATTATCGTTCTAGAATTTACCAACTATTTGCATACACCACTGGCGTCAAGCAACCCATCGAATAAAGTAATAACAATTAGAATTTATCAAAGCACTGCCTTCCAGTCAGGCATTCAGACCTCTACCTGAAATCCCACAGCCCAATCCAACTCGCTTGACTGTCTCCATTTTCTTTTCTTTAACCAGAGCCATAAATTACTCTCCTTTGTCCTCAACTCAATTTTCACAGCTCTATCGCCATTTCAGTTCGCTATTCAATTTTTAAAACTGTTCTCTCTGATTAGGCCCTAATTAATAAAACAAATACTTGCTATCGTTGATAAGCATACATTTAATGATATTCCTATCATTTGAACTATCTCACCCCTCCCCTTGCTCCTTTCTATCCAACGGGAAGGCACGTTGACCTTTTAACATATTTTCATAGACCTTTCTAGAATACTTCTACTATCTAATTTAACCTTTCACATTTCTCAATCCACGTAGTAATCTAGGTCTATAGCCCCAATGCGAAAGCTTTACCCACTGTCCCTACCTGTGTTCGAACCAGGGACCCTCTCCATACATTGCCAGTCACTCCACACATTCCGCGATGCTTTCAAAGTAAATACTTCCAGTTCATAGAGCAAGTGACGTCACCAAATTAAAACTGCACTAGCTTTCACCTCATTCAGCAACACAAAGTAATGCTATCTCTCCCTTCACCCATTCTCTATTGAATAAGTGAGTCTTTCTATTTAACCCCAAAACACGCTACAAATCATCCATTCAACATCACCAAACCAAACACTCCGTAGCATCCGGTCACCACCCACACCAGCCGTTGAATTCACTCATACACACAAGACTTCACCTCATGCCACCGAAATGCCCAACAAAACATAATAGTTCAATGGAGCCCCCTATTGGCTCTCCACTGTTTATACATTACTTCCATACCCACATTAGTTATGGTCTGATTACCCATTAAACCTTATCACATGATCAAACAACGGCACAACCTTAAACTCATATGGGGCGGCAGGCAGCTTAGTGACCAATAGCGCCGCGCCAACAACCGAGAGGTCGCGGTTCCAATCCCTGAGCCGACCAGGCGAAAAATCTGCTCCGATGTGCCCCTGAGCAAGGCACTCAACCTGAATCGCTCCCATAAGTCGCTCTGGACCAGAGCGTCTGCCAAATGACCAAAAATGTAAATATTCTCTACTTTATATTTCAACGATAAACCAAATTATTTCAGTCTAATTATTTAACCAGTATTTTGCAGGGTCAAACATAAACCGTTAAATTAAATAATAAACCAAATAGCTTCAACTTAATTATTTAACATCAAACGTTACAGTTCAATCATATCAGTTCAAACGTTTCAGTTTAGTCATACTAGTTATTCATTATCTTTACCTTTACATTGTCAAATTCAACATCGCCTACTATCCTCCTCCCTATCTAAAAAAATACTCAGCTGAACCTAGCCGTACCCTCGAAGTTACGGACCTTGCCAGTCGCTAGTATTTATCTAAAATTTCCCGAACCTAGCCGTACCCTCGTAGTTACGGACCTTGCGGTGTAATTCTTCGAACCTAGCCGCACCCCCTCGTAGTTACGGACCTTGCTGATAGCAATTACTAAGTCAATTATTCCCTGTATCTTCGAACCTAGCCGTACCCTCGCAGTTACGGACCTTGCCGATAGATGTCAGTATTTTCTCCGAACCTAACCGCACTTACCCTCGTAGCTACGGACCTTGCCGTAGAACAAATACTCTATGGTACCATGGTTTAACATCACATTCACCACAGGTTTGCATGTCACAATATGGTGCTTATCTACTCATAATAGTTTCATAATTTAGTTCACTTACATCAGACAGGTGTTTCACAAAATTAATTTGGATAAAGCCAATGTGCAGAACTTTAGTTATATAACAATAGGTGTCTGCTTACCTGTTTTTAGTAGTCCAGACTCTTTGTGAAACATACCGTTCAATGACAGAGATGTCCAATGGGCCGGACAATACCCAGCGAAGTCCCTTCTACCAGATCACAGTCGGTGGTCACCAATTGTTGCGTCAATTCAAATCTGGTATTAATTTTTATGACAAACAGACAGGTTTTTAAGGGGGGAGATTTTAATGTATCATATGACCGGGGTAATCTGGGAGGGCATCTTGTAAAAAACCTAATAGAGAAATATAATTTGGTTGATACTTATAGAGTGGCGCATGCAAATGATCCCGGTTTCACCTGGGGAAACAGCAGGGCCCCAAGGACCGCATAGATTATGTTATTCTGACCACAGTTGCCTGTCTGTGACAGTAGAATTAAAAACAATTGAATTTGGAAAAGGATATTGGAAAATTAATAATGGTATTTTACATGACAAAACATTTGAGACTAGATTTAGGTATTTTTTCAGGGCTGTGTAACCATGAAATCATTTTATTCTACTGTCATAGACTGGTGGGAGAGCACAAAATTACGAATCAAGATTTTTATTCAGAATTATTGCAAAGATAAAGCACGTAATAAATACAAAGATTTTTATAAGTTGCAGAACGAACTAGAAGATCTGCACATCCAAGGTAATTTGAATGGTGGTGGTTTAGATAAAGACACATTGTGTATCCTGCAGAAAAAGCAGAAGGCCTTTTTTGAAAAGAAAGCTCGAGATTTCATGTTTAAAAGTCAGCAAGATAAATGGGATAATGATGACAAATTAAGTCACGGGGAAAGAGGAGGACCATTTCGGCTTTATTGAATCAAGACGGGGAGACGGTTGAGGATGGAGATGGCATGCTTGGTGTCGCTACCCAGCACTTTTCTCAGCTATTCCAAAAGCAAACAATTAATTATGAGAAGGGGACTACTTTTTTAAAATGTGTGGATGTGTAGATACCTTTAGATATTAGAGACCAATTAGAAGGGGAATTGAATTTAGATGAAATATATATGGCACTGAAGAGCATGAAAGATAAATGGGCGGCAGGTAGCTTAGTGGTTAGAGCGTTGTGCCAGTAACCGGTCGCTGGTTCTAATCCCGGCCGACTAGGTGAAAAATCTGTCGATGTGCCCTTGAGCAAGGCACTTAACCCTAATTGCTCCTGTAAGTCGCTCTGGATAAGAGTGTCTGCTAAATGACCAATTATTATTATAAAAGTACAAGGAGTGGATGGGCTCTCTAAAGAGTTTTACATAGTTTTTGGGGATTTAATTGGATGTCATCTTTTGGAAGTATTTAGAGTTATTTTTGGTTTGGAGCATATGGGAGGTTCAATGTGCGAGGGGGTAATCTCGCTACTTTACAAAAAGGGAGACCCCAAGACACTAGCAAATTGGAGACCTTTAACAATGTTGTGTGTAGACTATAAATTATTAAGTAAAGCCATAACTAATCGTCTGTCTTCTGCCATGGCATATGTTGTTGGTTTAGACCAAACATGTGGTGTGGTAGGGAGAAAGTTAACCTGGAACTTGCAATTGCACAGAGACGTTCAAGCATATTTAGAGGAAAGGCACCTGCCAGCTATTACTGTAAATTTGGACCAGGAAAAAGCCTTTGACATGGTAAACCATGAGTTTTTGTTTAAAGTTCTGAAAAAATGTGGTTTTGGAAATAATTTTATGAAATGGGTAAAAAGTATTTATAGTAATGTGGGAAGCAGAGTAAATATTAATGGGAATATTGGAAATGTAATCAAGCAATTACGAGGTGTCAGACAGGGGGACCCTCTCTCTGCGCTATTGTATGTTTTATATATTGAACCTTTCGCATGTGCAATTAGGACAAATTACAACATCAAAGGCATTATATTACCTGGAGGGGATATTCAAAAAAATTCGCAATACGTGGACGACACCATTTTATATTTACAAGACGACCTGAGCTTGAAAGAGGTTATCAAAGTCATTGATGAGTTCTCTGTTGCCTCCGGGTCTAGGATTAACAAGAATAAAACAGAAATAAAATATATGGGACAGTGGAAATGGAGATCTGATCGGTTATGTGGTTTGACTGTGTGCACAGGACCAATGATAGTGCTCGGGATATCTTTCGAAATGAAATTAAAGATGACATGGTTAATTGGAAAGAAAAACTACTTTCAGCTAATAAAAGATTGGGACTGTGGAAAGTGAGGCGACTATCTTTTAGTGGCAAGGTGTTAGTGCTGAAGGCGGACATTCTGCCTTCATTACTCCACCTTGCATATGTGTTTCCCATGCCGGTGTCTCTAAGAAAACGTTCATACGTGTACTGTTTAATTTCTTTTGGGGGGATATGAGTACATCTGGAGAGATCGGATGTACCAGCCTATAGAGGCTGGTGGAAGGGATTTCCCTCATATTCCTCTCAAACTAGATACGTTGTTCTACTCAAACGTTTGTTGTCTTTTGTCGTCTTCTGTACACAAATGTCACATATTAATCAAATTCTGGCTGTCCATACCGTTAAGGTTTATGGTGGAGTGGGATAATAGTAAGCCAAAAGCTGAAATTATCCCATTACATTTTAAGAAAATAGTTGAATGGGCAAGGAAAAACCCTGTCTGCAAAGTAAAAGAAAATGTAATCAACCACAGACTGCTATATGTGAAATTGATAGAAAATTGTCGTCCTAGAGACCGATTACCAATATCACCTTCCACCTGGCTACGGACACAATTAAAAGGTTTAGACAACAGACTGAAAGATTTTAATTGGCTTGTTTTACACAGACGTCTTCCGGTCCGTTCAACATTATATGATCATAATTTGACCCTGAATAAATGTTGTCCCAGGGACAACTGTTTCGCAATTGAAACAATTCCCCATGTTTTATGGGAATGCTCTTTTGCCCAAATAGTTTGGAAGAAAATTAAAATAGATTTTAATATTTTAAAAAACATCGATTATGAAGGGGTAGCCAAATTTGAACAAAAAAATGTGGAAAAGGTGCAATTATTAGAATGAGTGACTCTGGTGTCCCTTATCAAGACCAAACTTTGGGAGGCCAGATGTGGTGCGGTCAATGACACCCTCAAGTGGTCACCGAGGGGGTTGGTTAAATTCATAAAACAAGACATTTGGAAACAAATACCATTCGAAATAGATAAGTGGGGCATCACATCTGTTAAACATAGATGGAAAGGGATATACCCTTCTTTGTAAATGTTTTTTATAGCCTATATATAGGCTTATGTATATATGTATTCTGTCATTTAAATTTAAATGTAGGCTAAGCCTTTGTAAATATTAGAGTTCCCTTTGGTATATGTGTATGTTTTTATTTCTATAATAGTTTTTATTCCTTTGAAAGATCAGCTTTGGGAGATTGTTAGAGGCAATTGTTTACATGCTTCTCTTGAATGTAGGTCTTTTAGCTGGTCAGGTTCCTCAGAACAGCACTTTTTTAAAAGAGTTTTGCTATTTTGATATGGTTAAGGTACTGTTTTTGTAAATCCATGTTATGTACAACGTTATGCACTGAATTTGTACTTGTATTTGAATGTGAAATGAAAATAAACATTATTTTTCAACAAAAAAAATATTTTAAAAATATCGGTTCTTATCAGTTTAACTATCCAAAGGTGCAGAATTATGGGCAATTACTCTCCTTTTATGCATATTTCACAAAACAATTTCATACATATCAAATTTGATTCCTGATAAAAATGAAGAAAAAAAATAAGCACATTGTGTGCATGATTCATTCATGGTGTAAGTGAGGACTTGGTGGACTGTGTGTTCTTTAGGTTAGTTTCTACTTTATGTGTTCACTCCCCTTGTGCTGGTTAAGGGCACACATGACAGACAGGTAGGATTCCAGTGGAGATGGTTTAAACTATTGAAATGTCTATCAAATTCATTGTGATCGTATAGTGGATTGAACAATTTCTAATCATTCCTAATTTAATATAATAAAAATAAATACATTGTTTCCATGTGTAATCTCATATTTACAACATCAGAATAAACTATCATCCATTTTAGTATTCAAAATATATCAAATTAACCTGAAATTACTCAATGTCACCCTCTTGTGGCGAAGAAGTATAATACACCTAGAATGTGCCACATATTTTCCTAAACTAACAAAACCAGGCTAATACGCTGGCTGGTGCTCATGAGTTTATAAAACATATACTTTATAAATTTGTCATAAATTACCTGCAATGAAGGGACACACATTGTGGATGAATGATCAGTAGTCGACGGGATATAAATAGCACTCCTAAAGAAGATGATTTTCGAGTTAGCTACCAACAATAAAGAGGGAACTTTAGCTAGCATAAAACCCACATGGAAAACGGAGATTCGGCAAATAACATATTAAGAGTGGCTTATTTGACGCCAAACCAACAACAGTAGTTACTAATAACATAAATTGCTAATGTATGATGTACAAGGTCGATTTTATGATGTAATGTCAACTTTATACATTTATATCCCAACACCATTCAATTTTCAACTCACCCACAGCAATTCTCCATAAAACTGCTGTGGATTACCCAGAATCCCATATCTTCATCACTGAGTGTATAAAACAATGTAAACACACTCATCTACCAGGAGGTGGCATAATACCCATTTTATGCAGGAATTTAACAATTTAATTACACCGTTACACATGCTCTGCTCCACTTCACTGATGTGCAGGTCTACAGCTCTGATTTGATGAACTAACGTTACTGATATGATTAACTACAAATACTTCACAGCATTTTGTACAGCCGCCCGTGAATTCACTATGTTAATTCACTCCTAAGAAATGCTCAAAACTTAACTTGACTATCATAACTCTTACTTAACGCTTACTTACATATCTTACCCAAACTTAACAGACATGAGACCAGATGTCTAGGGCTGTCTAGCCACCCCATCGACAGATGGCCTGGCTAGGCATAACCACTAATAACAAATCAACTCTAGTCCGGTACTTAAATGATGGAAAGGGTTCTCTACTCTAGCAGAGTCGAGGAGCTGCTGTCCGTGACAGCCGGGCAGGAACACTTAGTCCATCAGCGGGCACACTGTGGTGAGAATGTCCTCCTGAGAGAGGGGTGAATGTCACTGATGGAACACTGCTTTGTTCCAACAGCAGGAAACTCCTCAGTAGGGGGAACACGTGACTGCTTAGCTAATAAGGCACCAGGGACACCTGAGTGTCTGGGGAGCTATGGACAGGGGCACCTAAAGGCCTGGCAACATGGCCTGACTAATAACTAAGGGCAGGACAATGTGGCAGGTAAAGGCTGGCAGACAGGTCCTACTACATGGTCCAACAGGTCTCCAGCAACTGACTATCAGAGGCTGTTGGGGTTACCAGCAGTGTTTCTGTACTAGGGGCAGACATGTCAGAGGAAACAGTCTCTGGGGCTGGCACAGTCTGAGACTCGAAGGAAGGAGCGCTCTGGGCTCCATTGGCAGGAGCTGGCTTGTCCCCTAGAGCAGGGCCAGGTGGTAGCTCCATGGTGGACATCGTAAAGGGCTCCGGTTCTGGCGGAGACTCTCCAACCGGATCAGGCAGGGACCTCCAGATGAGGGGAAAGTGAGATTTAGGGTCAGGAGCCAGATCTGCAATAATGGCTCTATATAATACTGTACGCTTGAATTTTTTTTTCTGGATTTGGGTTCTGTGAAAAGACCCCTGGTGGCATGTCTACTGGGGTAAGTGTGTGTGTCGGAACTGTGCGTAAGTTGACTACGAGAACAATTTGGAATTTTCAACACATGAATGTTTCTTATAAAAAGTGGAATGTTAGCTAAAGAGACTGGTGCTCAGGCTAGTCCATTTCCCCCTTGACACATGAATATCTTACATGTCATTCCCACACTCACTTGGTTGAGCATGCTGGCTGCACATGTATAATATACTTACGAATCAAATCTGTTTGCTGTGTGGATTATAGTTCAGACGCCACCCTCATCTTTGATTTCACACTCAATTTGCTGGGCCAGTCAACAAACGGCTGTCGGGAAAGACTTACTTCACAGCTACATCTTTGAGTAAGCAATGGCACTGACACACTCAAGGGGAAAACCTTCATATAGGTTAAGTTAATCTCACCATTAGATTCACTTAGCTATGCATGATGATGCATAATGTTATTACCCCCAACCTTGCAATAGTGTTTTCCTGATACCGTTTTGTGTTTACTTTCACTTTCATTGGAGGAGGAGCTGTAGAGAGACTAGCAACTGTCCTAATCTCTATGGGAGAAGTTCCCAACACAAAGCCACATTCAAAATTGGCCAACAAGGTTGCAGAACAGAGTTTGTTATTTTTTAAACTGACATAACAGAGCTTGTTAGTTTTTTAACTATCCAATGTACTACGTTACCATGCCTCCCACAATGCCTCCCTTGAAAACGGTTCCTAGCTGGAAATACTACCTAGCCACACATTGCTGCCATGGCTCGTGTTAACAGTTACATTTTTATTCTGCTGCTATTTCTTCCTGATGGTGAGTTACATCAGTTTTCATATGAAGTACATGATAGGTCTGTAGGTCTAAAATGTATACTGTATTGTCAATTTCAGAGTTTAATTATGAGATGTAGCTAATTACACTAAATGTATAGGTTTATTATGCATCAGGTGTAACTGCAAATATACCTTAAAGGAATACAATTCATTGAAAGAAAAGTTGTATATTTTGAACATTGTTTGAAGCTAAGGTGCCTTTTTACTGGTGAATGGCCGGTCCGGTCACCATCAGTTTACAAACAACAGCATCTTCCTGTTCTATACTGTAAAAAATGCAATTTAGAAAAAGTCCATGTAGCTTAAATATCCAAGTTGACTGGACATTTGAATTGGGAGATTGTTGAGCTGACATGGAATACTTCACTAACCCAAAGATTTTTGCTCATTGTGAGTTTAATAAAACAATCTGAGTTTGCTGAAAATCTCAACTTAAAATACTGTGTTGGCTCAAAATACACATCCCAATGTGACTCTCTGCAAGATGTATTTTACTTGATTTTAGTAAATGTACTTGTCAGGGACCAGCTTACAATTAAATATATATTTCAGTAGCGGACATATGATGCATTAAATCAGCTATAGCAAAAAAGTGGGTTTGTTGTCAGGACAGAAAAAAAAACCCTGCCCAGTCAATTAATTGGATAATAACTGAAACTGGAAAGGAGTCAAGGGGGACTCTAAGTACAACATTAACATACTTGTCTCAAACCTGATACAAATATAACAGCCTACAAAATAATTTCCATACAAACATCTATCAAACACATGATTTTAAGTTGATTGAACTTTAATCCAACTTGTCTAGTTAAGTTGGAACAAAGTTTTGCCAACTTGCCTGATTGAGTTAGAAAAGTTTAACTTAAAATGTGAAGCTTATGCAACGCTTCTCCAAAAAGTTGATTTCACTTAAAAGGCTGTCAGACTAGTTACGAAAAGATCTTGAGTTGGGCCACCTTCATTTTTATTAATTTTTTTACAGTGTAATTCTCAGAGGTTGATTTTATTTAATTTAAAGGTGCAATATGCAGAAATCACTCCGCCATTTACTGGTTGCAAAAATCGGAGTAGTTCGCCTAATTTCAGTTTATGTGACAAAACAAGCAATGTTTAGTGTAGAGAATCTATGTAACATCTAAAACACTGTGAAATGTATTTTCAATAACCAAAAATATTGTATTTTCAGCTGTTTGAAACTAGTTCACAAAACCTAAAGTAAAAGATGCAAAACCGAAAACGGAAAGCATAGAAATAGCTCACATAAAATAGTTATACCGCTTCTTAGACTTGCTTTCAATGATAATGACAGATCTATAACACACTTTTCTATGTGAATTTGGTCAGCTCGCCCAAAACGTTACATATTACAGCATTAATTTTATTAGGATCTCTTTTAGCCCACCAAGGGCAAGTCTTCCAAGAGTCCTTTGAAATGTACAAACATAAAATGGGAATTGAAATGATTGATATAATACTGCATATGTATTTATGCAGATGTTTAGTCCATTCAGGGCAATTCCAGCGTTATGGATGTGACATTCACACACAACATGAGAAACCAAATGGCTCACAGAATTGACTTATCATAAAGGAAAATGTTAATGTGTATATTTGTAGAACCCTATAGGGGAAGTGTAGACACAAAATGACACAATTCTAAGTAATACCACTTTGAAGTAACGGAACAACAAAACATGCATTATGGATGTGACGGAAATGGACATGCATTTTTGGGAGAATGGACACATCAGCAAAAGTCTGTGAATCTCTATGTCTTATGGTAAAATATTGATAGCCACTTTGAAAGTAAGGCTTGGCTACACACTAAAACATTTTACATTTACATTTTAGTCATTTAGCAGACGCTCTTATCCAGAGCGACTTACAGTTAGTGAATACATATTTTTTTTTATACTGGCCCCCTGTGGGGAAACGAACCCACAACCCTGGCGTTGCAAACGCCATGCTCTATCAACTGAGCTACATCCCTGCCGCCATTCCCTCCCCCTACCTGGACGACGCTGGGCCAATGTGCGCGCCCATGAGTCTCCCGGTCGGCCGGGCGGCATGACAGAGCCTGGATTCGAACCAGGATCTCTAGTGGCACAGTTAGCACTGCGATGCAGTGCCTTGGACCACTGTGCCAAACAACAATGATGAACATATAAAAAATGGTCATATATACTTTAGAGAGAAAATGTACAGTTGTGACATTCTCCATTATGGATGTGACGCTGTGCAAAATGAGTTTGGAAAGTATTCAGACCCCTTCACTTTTTCCACATTTTGTTACGTTACAGCCTTATTGTAAAATTGATTAAATAAATGTTTTTCCTCATCAATCTACACACAATACCCCATAAGGACAAAGCAAAAACAGGTTTTTAGATATTTTTTCTTTCCAAATGTCTTAAAAATATAACCAGAAATACCTTATTTACATAAGTATTCAGACCCTTTGCTATGAGACATGAAAGTGAGCTCAGGTGCATCCTGTTTCCATTGATCATCCTTGAGACGTTTCTACAACTTGATTGGAGTCCACCTGTGGTAAATTAAATTGATTGGACATGATTTTGAAAGGCACACACCTGTCTATTTAAGGTCCCACAGTTTACAGTACATGTCAGAGCAACAACCAAGCCATGAGGTCTAAGGAATTGTCCATAGAGCTCTGAGACAGGATTGTGTTGAGGCACAGATCTGGGGAAGGGCACCAAACATTTTCAAGGGAGAAGGGCCTTGGTCAGGGAGGTGACCAATAACCTGATGTCACTCTGACAGAGCTTCAGAGTTCCTCTGTGGAGATGGGAGAACCGTCCAGAAGGACAACCATCTCTGCAGCGCTCCACCAATCAGGCCTTTATGGTAGAGTGGCCAGACAGAAGCCACTCCTCAGGAAAGGCACATGACAGCCCGCTTGGAGTTTACCTATAGGCACCTAAAGGACTCTCAGACCATGAGAAACAAGATTCTCTGGTCTGATGAAATCAACATTGAACTCTTTGGCCTGAATGCCAAGCGTCACGTCTGGAGGAAACCTGGCACCATCCCTACAGTGAAGCATGGTGGTGACAGCATCATGCTGTGGGGATATTTTTCAGCGGCAGGGACTGGGAGACTAGTCAGGATCGAGGGAAAGATGAACGGAGCAAAGCACAGAGAGATCCTTAAAACCTGCTGCAGAATGCTCAGGACCTCAGACTGGGGCGAATGTTCACCTTCTAACAGGACAACGACCCTAAGCACACAGCCAAGACAACGCAGGAGTGGC
Organism: Coregonus clupeaformis; assembly: GCF_020615455.1. Taxonomy (NCBI): domain Eukaryota; kingdom Metazoa; phylum Chordata; class Actinopteri; order Salmoniformes; family Salmonidae; genus Coregonus; species Coregonus clupeaformis. Next base: position 79,621 of record NW_025534168.1, on the reverse strand, counting down.
TTCGGGACAAGTCTCTGAATGTCCTTGAGTGGCCCAGCCAGAGCCCGGACTTGAACCTGATCTCTGGAGAGACCTGAATATAGCTGTGCAGTGACGCTCCCCATCCAACCAACAGAGCTTGAGAGGATCTGCAAATAAACTCCCCAAATACATTTACATTTTAGTCATTTAGCAGACGCTCTTATCCAGAGCGACTTACAGTTAGTGAATACATATTTTTTTATACTGGCCCCCCGTGGGAATCGAACCCACAACCCTGGCGTTGCAAACGCCATGCTCTATCAACTGAGCTACATCCCTGCCGGCCATTCCCTCCCCTACCCTGGCTCCAATTGTGCGCCGCCCATGAGTCTCCCGGTCGCGGCCGGCTGCGACAGAGCCTGGATTCGAACCAGGATCTCTAGTGGCACAGTTAGCACTGCGATGCAGTGCCTTAGACCACTGCGCCACTCTTCTTGTAGTAAATGCACAAATGTGCTAAAAAAATGTATTTACAATTTTTTATTTGAAATTCTCTATTTTCCTTGTGAATTAGAGTGCTGCATACCTCAACAACTATATACATATTTGCACTTTCATAATAACACTAGAGGAAAATGTTTTATTTAAAATATTACATGTTAATATCAATCACCTACTAACAGAATAAACATACAAAAACTTAATTCAAAGTTGTTTTCATAAACTCATGCTTTGTGTTACTCTCCTTTAATCTGCCAGCACAGGCTCTATGGTACCTCCTCCCCCTGTTGTCCACAAAGGGACACAGGGACAACTTGACCTGCAGTCACCCAAGCCTTGTCATCCTTGGCTTGCAAGATGTACAAAAATCATGTGTGGTCGTTTCTCCTCAAGATCTGGATTTAAACAGCATTAGAGTCAGTCTTTCCCTGTTACCAGTCCCACAAACTGCCTGTATATACACTGACAATACCAAATATGAGGAACACCTTCCTAACTAAGTTGAAAGCCTGACTGAGTGTCTAAAAAAGACTCGGGGCCCACGGTCTATATTGACCCCGTTCTAGGTGTGGATCTGGACCACGGTCTATATTGACCCCGTTCTAGGTGTGGATCTGGACCACGGTCTATATTGACCCCGTTCTAGGTGTGGATCTGGACCACGGTCTATATTGACCCCGTTCTAGGTGTGGATCTGGACCATGGTCTATATTGACCCCGTTCTAGGTCTGGATCTGGACCACGGTCTATATTGACCCCGTTCTAGGTGTGGATCTGGACCACGGTCTATATTGACCCCATTCTAGGTGTGGATCTGGACCACGGTCTATATTGACCCCGTTCTAGGTGTGGATCTGGACCACGCGTCTATATTGACCCCGTTCTAGGTGTGGATCTGGACCACGGTCTATATTGACCCCGTTCTAGTTGTGGATCTGGACCATGGTCTATATTGACCCCGTTCTAGGTCCAGATCTGGACCGTGACCTGCCAGTTGAGTGTGGCTGCCCTATAAAGTCATTTTTGATTGGTTTTCATCTTTCATTGCATTAGGTAAAGTGATGAAATGCCTAATAATAGAGTGGTAATTGTCTGCTTTCAGTAAAGTGAAACTTTCTGCACATCACACATGATGACATCACACAAAGATGTTTTTCTGTCTCACTCTTCTTTATTCAAACAGTTGCATAACATTTCACAACACAACATAACGCAACATAACATAACATAAGAAAAACACAACACAACACAACACAAGATTACATAACGCAACATAACATAACACAACGTAAAGTAACATAACACAACGTAACACAAATTGCCTCTAAATCATACAATTGACATTTTGGCCCTCCTGCATGTTGTATTAACATAAATCATCAAAAAAAGAAAAAGTCAACGCCCTGTGCTACAAAATGGTACAATATATATTTTAAAGAAATGACTTTTAGCTGATGCTTTTCTCCATAGCAACTTACAATACAGTGAGTGCATAATTTTTTTTATAATATGGTCCCAGCGAGAATCAAACCCACAATGCACCATGCTCTACCAACTGAGTGTGTGTGTGTGAGTTTGTAATATAGTAAGTACTAAGTAATGTGAAACTGTCTTCATGCAGGGCTCTCTTAGTTGGTGAGAACACAGCAGGTTGTCACAGCAACCCTGGGAGAAGATGCAATCTTAAACTGTGAGCTCATGACACCCAAAGACGTGCGGCAAGTCACCTGGCAAAAACTGACACCAGGGCCGATTGAAAATGTGGCCACCTACAGTAAACGTGGTCCCAATGTCAACCCACATTTTAAGGGGAAAGTGGAGTTTGAAGACGAGGGACTTCAGAACTGCTCTATCATCATCAGAGGAGTGTCAAGAGGAGACGAGTCCTGCTACAAGTGTCTGTTTAACACCTTTCCAGATGGACCTATCAGTGGAAGGACCTGCCTCCAAGTCAATGGTAAGAACTGATAACATAATGTACTGTAAATGATTGACCCAGAACAACTTCTTCAGAACTTCAGGCAGCCATTTTATCAGATCATACATTCAATGTCTTGCAACCATTTATCAAAATGCAATAAATTAGTAAATCATGTACATGAAAACATTATAGTATTTACATTCACTGTGATCTGTGTCTGTTGTTGTTCTGTAGAGCTGTATGGACCCTCACTCCTCATCACACAAACCAACAACAGTCACACCACTCTGTCCTGTTCTGCTACTGGACGACCTGCTCCTATCGTGACCTGGGATGACACAGAAATTCTAGAACATTCCACAATGGCCAATGTCACCCATCCCAATGGAACTGTCAGTGTCACCATAACCTCCACGCTGGCAGCATTCAGTCTACCTGACAAAGACACCAGGGTTGGCTGTATGGTGTCACTGTTCTCTGCGGGTGTCACCAAGAACATATCCATGGTTATTCCAGCTAGAACTCAAGCTCCATTTGCTGGTGAGAAATGGTTCTGTACATGCCTACAGTAACAATCAACATACTGGTGTCATTCTGAAGTACTGTTTCTGTATTTTCTGTGCTAGGTCTACCTGATGTCACTGATGGTGACAGGATCAGTGGTAAGTCATTCATCTAATGACCACAACTAATCTCTGACACTCTTATCTGTGAATTGTACCATTCTCATCTTGTCATCTTTCACAGGTAAGACAACAGTAATTGGTGCAGTGATGGGTTCACTGTGTTTAACTGTTGTGTGCTGTGGAGCTGTGGCACTGTGGTGCAAACTGAGAAATAAAATGAGAAGGTAAGTTTTACTGTCCAGATGACAAAGAGAAAATACAGTATTACTTTCACATTGATTGTCAAACTTACAAAAACTATCTTTAGCCCAAATCCCACAGCCCATGACAGAGATCAGGAAGAACTATCAACAGTCAACCCTCAACATGATGACCCTGAAATCTAGAGGTCTAATCTAACAGTAAGACACATATTCTAATTAACAGTAGGGTTTATGATTTCAAGTAGACAGTGTTTGTACTTACTGTAGGTAAGGAATAGAGTAGAAAACATTGAATTGTTTTGCCACCGGACGACCTGCTCCGATAGTGGCTTGGGACCACACAGAACACGTTGCTTTGGAAAGGTCTACCATGGTCAGTGTTACCCATCCTAATGGAACTGTCACTTTGACAACTACTGCAGCAGTGTCCAGTCTACCTTACAAAGACACCAAGGTTAAGTGTGTGGTGTCTTCTTGTGGTGCCACTAAGGAGGTTTCTATGGTGATTCCAGTCAGTGATCAGTTCTCATTGGCTGGTGAAAGAGGTCATGGTTTGTCAATACATACATAATCATTGGCATGATTATAAACATGTTGGCATGCTGATGACCGTGTTTGCATGTGTTTGTATTGTATGTGTGTGTGTTTATGTTTTGTGGGCTAGGTCAATCTCACATCTCCAATATCTGGATCAGTGGTAACTCAGTGATTCTTATTATTATAGTGCCAAGTCATAGTCAACCTATTTAATTATTTTAATAGTCAACATATTTACTTGCCCTCATACTGTATGCTTTGCCTGTGAATCATACCATTGTACTGGTCACTTTCAACATATTTTATCCACAGGTTCAGTGATTGGTTCATTGTGTCTCTTTAATGTACGAAAATAACAGGTAATGTTATTTATAACATATAATGTTGTTTACCCAAACTTACCTCCCCCCCAAAAAAATAATCATACATCTTTAGCTGGGTCAGATTAGGAAGATCTGGTTTTTATTCAGATATCTGAGAGAAAGTACAGTTTTACCTTGATATTGATTGTCAAACTTACATGTGTTTTTCCTGAAAACCATTAATGCTGTTATGCTGGAATATGTGCTGTACCTTCCAGTGGAATATGGGATTTGACTGCTTTTAGATTACTTCATCAAATGTTCTCCTTTTTGATGCACAGAGCCTTATAACCCTGAAATCAGGAGGACTCTGTCACGCCCTGGCTCGGGGGACTCTTAAATGTTGAGCCAGGGTGTGGAGTTTCTGTTACATTTTCTATGTTTTCGTTCTAGATCGTTTAGATCTATGTTGGCCAGGGTGGTTCCCAATCAGAGGCAGCTGTAGCTCGTTGTCTCTGATTGGGGATCATACTTAGGCAGCCTGTTTTCACTAGTTGTTTGTGGGATCTTGTTCCGTAGGGTTTTGTGTATAACCTAGGACTTCACGTATCGTTTGGTTTATTGTTTTGGTTCGTGTGTGTACACAAATAAAGAATGTACGCTTTTCACGCTGCGCCTTGGTCCGCTTCATCTGTCGACGATCGTGACAGACTCTCGCAACTAGGTTCATAATGACTATATTTCTTAAATGTTGTGTTTGTGTAAAATATAATATTTGAAAGTTTTTGGTTGTTTGCAAAAACAATCTATTTGCACATATTCCTTTTGGAGGTTGCATTGCAAATTCCAACATTTCATCAAACTATTTTCCACAATGGTTCCAAGGTTCCACAATGACTGTAAGCCCATTGGAAGGTTTTGTTTTAAATCTTTATGGTATACTGTATAGACACAATATTCCCCACAAAGATATCTGAATTTACCAAATTGCAATGTGATTATATATTTCTCCTTCTTTGTTCTCAGACACTACTGAGCATGGTGTTGGTTGAGCAGGGCCGGCACTACTTCAAATCTGAGGCAGAGTTTTCCGCACAATGTCTGTTCTGGTGCTCAGCTAACCTACTTATCTGTATGTAAATATGTATCTGTCTGCCTGTCTGTCTCTCTCGCTCTCGCTCTCTCTGTGTCTGTCTGTCCTTTTAGTTTCAAGTTAGGCTTCTACAAGTTGAGCATAGGCTTTTACATCAAGCTGGTTTTATACAAAATATACAAACTCAAGATAACATAAGAAGAACCCTCCATATCATGAACAATATAGACATTGAAAAGAAGAGCTCCATTCTGGTTTAGCCTCGACATGGAAAAAGCATTTGACTCTGAAACTGAAACTTCCTCTATGCCACAATATAAATAATTTGACTTCAACAACGGATCAAGGAGTATCATTCAAACTCTTTATTCTGAACCTCTCACTATAGTAGAAGTAAACCTAGAAAATAGCAGGTTGTTTTCCTATTCACATTATCAGGTTACTTTGTGTGGAAGAGTCAAATAAAATCCTCTACAAATGTTTTATTATTTATTATTACTAAGCGTGTCGGGCAGCTGTAACACAGAGCAACTGACTTGGAAACCTGCTGATCCCTGTTAGGTAGGTGTGTGTGTGTGTGTGAGAGATGGGGGTTATTTGATCTCCTCTGTGTCGTTACTTTGAGTCTGAAAATACTGTATTATGAAACATTTTACTGGCACCAGTTTCTGTTTCTCTTGCAGTTGGAGGTGCCTTGGCCTGCTGCAGAGATGATGTCCCCTGGAACGCCTGAGCCCCTCAACACACCTAGTGACTTTGTTTGGACAGGAACTACTATGGCAGGTCGCCTAGTGGTTAGAGCGTTGGGCCAGTAACCCAAAGGTCGCTAGTTTGAACTTGAGCAAGGCAGTTAACCCTAATTGCTCCAGGGTCGCCGTTGATAATGGCACACCCTGGCTGGTGTCTCAGGGGAGTTGGGATATGCAACAAATACATTTCCAATTCAGACATGCTTATAATACACACTGTGTGAAATAGGATGAATATAAACACACACCTAATTATTATTATTATACTAATCACTACACCTTGGGTCATCACTGTGATATGAGAGTTGTAACACATTTCAAATATTTTACATGTTATTTATTTAAATGTTATATATTTGTGTATTTATTTATTAATTGTGGGAGGCATCACACTTCATCATCTATTGATGCTTCCAGTTGATCATGGAAAGCAGCTGCATTATAGAAAGCATACAGGGGATTCAGCAGATTACATACACAATGTTCTAAAACATTTGCGAGTTCCTGGGGTGGATGAGGTAAGTATGGTATCTAATGTCATGTTGGCTTTCATACACTCATGGTTTTCTGAGGTACTACACATGCACCCCCATTCTGATATATTCCCAATTATGTGCAAAAGACCTGATCTGATTGGTCAAAAGACCAATTAGTTAAAATATATATCTGAATTGGGTTGCCTGTGTAAACAACGCTTTATGGCAGCCCATTTCAGATCTTTTGACAGTTATTTGCATATATGATACCTATCTGTTATTTTCCCTAATGTGTAAACATTTAAAAAACACATGGAATCTGATATTTTTACTTTCTATTTATAACACCTCCATATGTGGAGCAAAATCCTGATACAAACCCCATCCTCCATATGCGACCTCTGTCTGAATGCTCAGATCTGATTTCTTTTGCGCTGATTTTTTTGTTGTTGCACCTGATGTTACCATGACCACCACCCCAAAATGTAAAGGAACAGTGACAGGAAATTAGAATTGCATCTGTGTGCTACTTCAGAGTGTGAATTTCTTAAATCTGATATGGGTCACATGTAAAACTGAGTGTGGACAGTCAGAAAAAAAGATTGGCTATAGAAAGAAAATCAGATTTGGGGTCTCAGGCTGCCTGTGTAAACATAGCCATAGAACTTCAAAGGAAGCACTCTTTGCAGCAGCTCAGCTGTGATATTTGTAACTTCTGACTGTTCTACACCACACGATTCTACTAGTCAGCTGCTTATCAAAACCTTGAATAGTAGAATCAGGTGTGGTAGAACTGGGATGGAGCAAAAAGCCTGCACCACCACTTTAAGAGCCATTTTGGCTACCCCTGATTTATATGTAAAAAGTTCCTGTGTCTGATGATTTGGCTGTAAATTATGTATTTTGTGATAATTCACTTTTGCTTACAGGTACAGTATTTTAGTACTAGGCCTGTCCTCAGTCAACTTTAAAGTAACTTACAAAGTTTATGTTGAAGATTTTTGTATTTTCCAGGAGCTTGCTCGATTGTCTTGTTAAAAGAGATCAGGGAATAATGTTCCAGTTTATCCCATATTGGCTTAAATGGGATTCTGGTTTTTCGCTTCCCTCTGGAAAATCTGCTCTTAGTATTTCACAGTAACATTGAATAAATACTAATAACTACCTTATTTCTGTTGCCTTTAGTCATTATTGTGTACTTTCACTACAGATAGATGACACACAAACCATGGAAATTACACACAAAAACTATGATTTAAATGAGAAGGTCAAAAGCTGAAAAAGACAGGAAATTCTAATGAGTACCACTGCCCACTTCACCCATACACTACCAAGGTTTTCTAGCAGACTGCTTTTTTGTACCCATCCTTTGCTTTAAACAGGTGTAGGATCTTAATTTGACCCAGTATGCTACAGCAGGAAAATAATCCTGCAGCAACAGGAAATGTGGATTATAATTCATGGACATTTTTTGTAGGGGTTGATACAGTTTAGAAGCCTTTTTAAACCTCAAATGCACTATAAGTTTGCATTTCCTGCTGTGCAGGAACATTCTCAGTAACAAAAGAGTAGCTGAGAATTTGACAGAAAATCACAGTGTCAAGAGTTTGACAGAAAAAAAACTATGCAGTATCAATTAACCCAAAAACAACACACACAAACAGTCCATTTCCCCCTTGACATGAATATCACATGAGTGTCTTTCCCACAATCACTTGGCTGTGCATGCTGGCACACATGCGAGAGATGTACTGCTTGGATTCTTTACCTACGATAGAAATAAGTTTAAACAATTTTATGTAATTAATTTCATTACTCTTTTGGCCGAATTTCATATTCACAAATGTAAATTTACAAACAAAACACCACATTTTCTTAACTTACACAAATAAATTGAACTATATTTTAAGAAAATGAAATATTCTACCAACAAAAAAGCTGTTAGAATTATAAGTGTGTGTATGTCCTTATGGTCCTTGTGTAATGTGATATTGTACCACCTAGCCCAAATGTCCTTTGTATATTCTTTATATATACTTGTGTTCCCCCATGTACTTTTTAAAAATGGATTTGTTGTTAATAACATTTTTAAAATGCTAGCACACATGCATATTTACAAATCAAATCTGCTTGCTGTTTAGAGCATAGTTCAGACGCCACCCTTATCTTTGACTGGCCCAGCAAATTGAGTGTGAAATCAAACCACTGTCACTGTCGGGAGGGACTTTGGCTACCCCTGATTTATATGTAAAAGTTGTCCAGCTACATCTTTGAGCAAACAATGGCACTGACACACACAAGGGAAAACCATATAGATTAAATTAATCTCACCATTAGATTCACTTAGCTATGCATGATGATACATAATGTTATTACCCCGAAACTTTCAACGGTGTTTTCCTGATACCGTTTTGTGTTTACTTTCACTTTCACTGGAGGAGGAGCTGGAGCGATTGTAGTCCAACCAGGTGCACCCTGCACCCTGTAAAGCCACATTAAACATTGGCCAACACGGTTGCATTTTTTAAACTAAAACAACAGAGTTGTTAGTTTTTGAACTATCCAACGGACTACGTTACCATGCCTCCCACAATGCATCCCTTGAAAACGGTTCCTAGCTGGAAATACTACTTTGCCGCACATCATCCAGACGTCCATTTACATCACCTAGCCTCACCTAGCTACAGATTGCTGCCATGGCTCGTGTTAAAAGTTGCCTTTCTGTTCTGCTGCTATTCCTTGCTGAGGGTGAGTTACATCAGTTTTCAGATGAACTACACTACATGTATAGGTGCATTATGCATCAGGTGTAACTGCAAATAGACCTTAAAGGTATACAATTAATTTGAAACATTGTTTGAAGCTAAGGTTCCTTTTTACTGGTGAATGGCTGGTCCGGTCACCATCAGTATACAAACATCATCATCTTCCTGTTCTATACTGTAAAAAAATGCAACTTAGAGTCCATGTAGCTTAAATATCTAAGTTGACTGGACATTTGAATTGGGAGATTGTTGAGCTGACATGGAATACTTCACTAACCCAATGATTTTTGCTCATTGTGAGTTGAATGAAACAATTTCAGTTTGCTGAAAATCTCAATTTAAAATACTGTGTTGGCTCAAAATACAAGTGCCTTATTAACATATATCCCAATTTGCCTCTCTGCATGATGTATTTTACTTTATTTTAGTACATTTACTTGTCAGGGACCAGTTTACAATTAAAATATATATTTCAGTAGCTGACATATGATGCATTACATCAGCTATAGCAAAAAAGTGGATTTGTTGTCAGAATACAAAAAGAACACTGCCCAGTCAATTAATTGGATAATAACTGAAACTGGAACGGAGTCAAGGGAGACTCTAAGTACAACATTAACATACTTGTCTCAAACTTAATACAAATATATCAACCTACAATTTTTTTTTATTAGGATCTCTTTTAGCCCACCAAGGGCTAGTCTTCCAAGAGTGCTTTGAAATGTACAAACATACAGAATGGGATTTCAACTGATTGATACAATGCTGCATATACCATTAAATATATTTATGTAGTTGTTTAATCCCTTCACAGTGTGCACTGCAGATTACTAAAATGTAACGCTAAATTAGATGTGTGTACTAACTAGCCTGTAACTGTCTTCATGCAGGGCTCTCTCAGCTGGTGAGAACACAGCAGGTTGTCACAGCAACCCTGGGAGAGGACGCTCACTTCAGCTGCAGGCTCATGAAACCCAAAGACGTGCTTCAAGTCACCTGGCAGAAAGTGACACCAGGGGCGATTGAAAATGTGGCCACCTACAACAAACGATTTGGACCAGTAGTCAACCCACCTTTTAAGGGGAAAGTGGAGTTTGAAGACGAGGGTCTGCAGAACTGCTCTATCATCATCAGAGGAGTGTCAAGAGGAGATGAGGGCTGCTACAAGTGTCTGTTTAACGCCTATCCAGATGGAGCTATCAGTGGCAGGACCTGTCTCCGAGTTAATGGTAAAATATGAGGGGTTAAAGGGACATTACACTCTAAAATCAAAATGGTATAATGTGGATTCACCTTAACACTAGACTACTTTTGAGGTCTTAAAACAATGTGTTATATCCCTTTAAAACAGGAATAATGGCCTCCAAATGCCTTCAATCCATTGTTCAACCTTGACCTGTGTGCAAATGATTAACCCAGGAACAATTCCCTCAAATCATCATGCATCCATTTGACCTTGATGTACATGAAAACATTATAGTATTTACATTCACTGTGATCTGTGTCTGTTGTTGTTCTGTAGAGCTGTATGGACCCTCACTCCTCATTACACAAACCAACAACAGTCACACCACTCTGTCCTGTTCTGCTACTGGACGACCTGCTCCTATAGTGACCTGGGAAGACTCAGAAATTCTAGAAAATTCCACAATTGCCGATGTCACCCATCCCAATGGAACTGTCACTGTCACCATAACTGCCGCGGTGGCAGCATTCAGTCTCCCTGACAAAGACACCATGGTTAGGTGTGTAGTGTCATCCGGCGGTGCCATCAAGCAGCGTTCCATGGTGATTCCAGCTAGGGATCAAGCTTCATTTGCAGGTGAGAAATGGTTAGGGTTTATACCACCATAATATATTGACATGATCAGGAACATGATGTCATGATGATGTACTGCCTGTGTTCATGATGAAGTACTGCCAGTGTTCATGGTGAAGTACTGCCGGTGTTCATGATGAAGTACTGCCTGTGTTCATGATGAAGTACTGCCTGTGTTCATGATGAAGTACTGCCTGTGTTCATGATGAAGTACTGTCTGTGTATTTCTATGTTAGGTCAATCTCAGGTTTCTGATGATGACTGGATCAGTGGTAAGTGGTTGTTATTCTAAAAATGACAAGTCATAGTCAACCTATTGTCTTTGCTCTTTTATGATTTAATTTTCAGGTGTAGTGTACCTGTGAATTTGACATACGTCTTCTCTTGTCATCTCTGTCATTCACAGATGCAGTGGCTGGTTCAGTGGTTGGTGCAGTGATGGGTTCAATGTGTCTCATTGCTGTATTCTGTGTAATACTGTGGTTTCTTAAGAGGAGAAAAGATACTTCGTCCAGGTAGAGATACAAATATTACCTTGAAACTGAAAACAGTTACTATGATTTTAATGTGATTTGACTGCCAGTTGTTTACCAGTTGATCTCTAATTTGATGTACAGAAAAGCCCCAGCGTCTGACCCTGAAATCAGTAGGACTCCCACAAAGACACCAACTGAATGGTGAGACTCATTCTAAAGAACCTTTAAGGGGTCAATAGGTCCATCAAATCTATTTGTAAGAACCTGAAACATGCTAATGTATTGTAAAAAAAAATGTGTGCCACACAGGTTAAAAAAAATTATTTGCTCATGTCAGTACATTGACATGTTTTATTTATTTCAGGGACACACCAACCTCCAGTCCACCAACCAGGGACACACCAACCTTCACTCCATCACAAATGTGAATATTTGTATAACTTTATTTTATTATCTTGATAAAGTGCTTGAAACAGGGGAGACAGAGAACGTTCCGAAAGATTTTAGGATAAATTACAATAACCCTAAAAACAAAACTGAAAAATGTACTTTTGTTAGTCTGCCAAGCGCAGGATGCAACCAGCTCAGGAGGCTGTAAAGAAGAAGGTTTCCATCTTCATTCTCTCACTGTCTGCTGTAGTCTCTCTTCTTCAGGAAGAAGCTCTGAAATGATGTACTGTTGTGGTGGTCATAGAGTGGTCATGTTGTCTGCATCATGCAGTCAGCTGCATGTTAGTATTTGTTCCGCTTTGTTACTCATCATGTCACTAATGCACTATATATTCTCTCAACTTGGGAAACTTGGGAAAGATGTGTGTTTCTGTGATCAAAGAGTGGTCATGTTTATTATGTCAGTGTTTACATCACTGTCTGCCCTTGGGGGCAAAACATTTTAGTGGCCCTCCTCTTGGCGGTAGAGAGAAAAATGTGCAGCTTAAAAGTTAATGTCCTGCAAATCAACAGTATGTTGAGACCCCGACTGACTTCCTAAAACATATGATATATACTGTATATAAAAACATTGTTTTGGTTGGGGGCCCCCTAGTGGCTGCGGGGCTCTAAGCAGCCACTTATGTCACTTACGTCTAGAAACGGCACTGACTGTCTGTTACCACAGATAATATGGTCCTTATCAACACATTGACGTCTTCATTTCTTTTCAGGACCACACCAACCTCCAGTCCATTCCAAATGTGAGTATTTGTACAGCCTTATTTTTATCATGCTGGTAGAGTGCTTGAAACAGAGATGATTGTGAATGTTATAATGTGTCACAATAACCCCAAAATTCAAAACATCACTCCAAAATGTACTTTTTGTGTTTCAGGTTACACTCCCTCAGCTCCTCAGCCAAGCGTAGGATGCAACAAGCACAAGATGTTGTAGAGAAGTAGGTTTAAGTCCTCTTTTATTTTATTCTCTCAACAAGAAGCTCTGGAATGATGTTCTGTGGTGGTAGTCATGGTGACTGAATACATGCAAATGAGTTGCATTTGTTGCATTGCTGCATTGTTGTTATGTTATGTAAATCATGTCACTAATATAGGATACTCCATTCAGTCGATATTTAAATTACCTTATTTTATACAGAATATTTCTTGAGAGACCAGATGACCTGCAATGTAGAAGGTGAGCTGAAATAATCATAAATAATTACAGAAGTATCTTTAAAAAAATAAAAAATATCTATGCCATTCTGTTGTATCTTATTTAGGTAAAGATCTTGGCATTGATTGATCCCTTATCAAATATCAGTGCTTGTTGCTGGATGTACAGTAGAATGATCACTTTAATTGTATTTTAAACACCTTGGTCAGCTATTTGTTTGTATTAGACCATAGCTGTCAACACTTGACCGTTTTTACTTTTCTATCTTAGGAAACTTTTAGAGGGTTACGAGAACTGAGTGACTACCACACTGCCTCACACACATCTGTGTGGTTCGGAGACCATTTCTATCCATAGGCATTATGGCTACTGAATAGTGGACTGAATGGATGACACACATAGATAGGCCTGCTGGTTACTGTATATGTAAATACAGTGTGTATGTAAATATATTTAGCAGTTGGGTAATGATGAAAAATGATAAATCCACACTAGACTTGTGTTTTGTTTTATTCTTCACTTTTTTAAATAAATCAAATGTTGTAATATTATAACCTACACAATGTCATCATGTAGACTACTTTCATGGTGTGTGTTATAATATTATAACCTACACAATGTCATCATGTAGACTACTTTCATGGTGTGTGTTGTAATATTATAACCTACACAATGTCATCATGTAGACTACTTTCATGGTGTGTGTTATAATATTATAACCTACACAATGTCATCATGTAGACTACTTTCATGGTGTGTGTTGTAATATTATAACCTACACAATGTCATCATGTAGACTACTTTCATGGTGTGTGTTATAATATTATAACCTACACAATGTCATCATGTAGACTACTTTCATGGTGTGTGTTATAATATTATAACCACAATGTCATCATGTAGACTACTTTCATGGTGTGTTATAATATTATAACCTACACAATGTCATCATGTAGACTACTGTCATGGTGTGTGTTAAAATATTATAATCTACACAATGTCATCATGTAGACTACTTTCATGGTGTGTGTTATAATATTATAACCTACACAATGTCATCATGTAGACTACTTTCATGGTGTGTGTTATAATATTATAACCTACACAATGTCATCATGTAGACTACTTTCATGGTGTGTGTGTGGTTCTCTTCTTTCTTCACTTTTTATAAATCAAATGATGTAAGATACACAATATTGTAATGTACTTTGTTTTTGTGTGTATTGTTTTTGTTCTACTTTTATAAATAAAATGTTTAAACAATGTTGTAATGTATGTTGTGACATTGCTTGTTATATGGTGTCATAAATCTGCTAGTGGCAATACTTCAAAAATGAATCGTCTTTGATTCTTCTACCAGTCAAGAGACCAGCCAAAGTTACAAACAATTGCCACTAGGGGTCATCTTAGGGAGAGAGGTGGTAGAGAAACGGTTTTGCTATTTTTGCAGTGCCCATGCAACTGCGCGCCACCGATTGTACACTCGATCCACAGTTGACTAGACAGACTCTCTGACGCCACTCATGAAGAGGCAGAACGCATCACACCCGGTGTGTTCAGGTGAAAGACTTTTGAAACATGGATTTGATATTCAGTGTACCAGATTATGTTTTACACCACACAGATGACTGAATTTAATAATTCTCACTAACTCCATGCACTGCTCAAGGGGTAAGTAGTTGTTATAGCAGTATTAATTTGTTAAAGGGCCCAGTTAAAATAAAGATGTATTATGTTGTATATTTAATATCAGCTAAATATAAAAAAGTTAATGATAACGTTGTCGATATTGTATTATTTTCTAAAGGTGAGACAAACCTATAGGGTTAGCCTATAGGTCCTACATTTATAATAATCAATGTTTGTATATTTTGGGAGGGGAATTGTATAGCCTACTTATAGAGATGGCTTCTTTTTGTAGGCACTAACTCCGCCATGGTTCGTTGGGCAAAGACTATGGGAAAATTAATGGAGTTTTTGTAGAGTTTTTTGATAAATGCTGAAAATAATGTCTGTGGTAAAAACAGGCTTAGGAGATCTGATACGTTTTGTTCTATGACATCATCTTCATCAGCTAACATCATTTTTTTTGTGATTTTTGAAGCATTTATGTAATAATAAAGAACACATAAAGCACATAAAGGCTTTATAATTCATAAAGGTCATGTTAACTGACTGATATTATCTCATAGAACAAAATGTATAATATCTCCTAAACCTGTGTTAACCTCAGACCTTATTTTCGGTGTTTATTCCAAAACCCTATTCTTTCTCCATTCATGTTCCCCATAGGAAGGGCTGAACGAACCAGAGGTAACACATGCATTCGGTTTTTAGGACTACAAGCTGGCGAGCTCTATAACCTGGAAAAACTCCAAACACTTACCTTTGACAGAAATACTGAAATGCAAAAGATGTGTTCCTCCATGATGTGAACACTCACAGGTGTAGTTCCCTTCATCAGATGGTTCACGAGTGCTGTCTGTACGTTTTGGGTCAGATCGATATGACACTCGACACTCATCACTCTATTTAAATTACATATAATTTGCGTAATGTAATTAAGTGTTTGGTTTTGGCAGATGAGAGTGATATCTGCTCCTCCTGTTCACAATGTTTTCACTTGAGTCTCTGCAAACAGGAAGGGAAGTGGATTGTGAGAGTGTTTTTTCATAGGAAAGGTTTGATTGAGCATTAGTAGCTATAGTGAAGTGAAAAGGAACGTTTATTCTTATTTACTAACTGCATTAAAACTGTAGTGAACAATTTGGTTACACTTTACAATACAGTGTGCTTATTACTGTGTAGGCCTAACTCCTGTAAGTACAGTGTAACAAGTACTGTCATTACTCGTTGTTACCCTGTACTTAGGGTTAGGGTACAAATTAAATAGATCATGCAATATATCTCTTACCTTCAACAGCTGTGAATAGACCCCACAGCACCAGAAGCAGAGCAAGTCTGGATACACTTCCACACATACTGACCAACTGCAGAACCAAACGTTGACCATCACTGCCTGCTCATATGGACTACAGATATGATGCATTTACTCAGTAGAGGAACACAAAACTTAAGCAAACCAAAGTGATGCTCCTTTGACTGGGTCCTCTTGCACAGGGGATTCTGAGAAAGATAACATATTATGTTCAGCTCAACAAATATTGTCTTGAAACAAATTAGTTTGTTTAATTCTGTCAACTGTAACATTTCACACTAGTTATTTTAGAGGCGTCTTCAGTGGACTAAGCAGTAGTTTGTAAATGTAGCACACTGGGGTCGCTGTTGAGTACATTTGAGGGATGAATGTAGCACATGGAGATGTGTGAAAAATCCTCCTCAGCAGGGTTATTGTGGGGTCAATTCCATTTAAAATCCAGATCAATTCATAAAGTAAACAAATTCCAATTCTAAATGTTCCTAATTGCAAGGCATTGAAGAGAATTGGAATTGGAATTTCAGTGTACTTCCTGAACTGACTGGAATTTAATTGGAATTGACCTCAACCCTGCGCCTCAGTTTTAATTGTCCCACTTGCGTCGCCTCATTAACTTTTGAGGTGGCGCGATCAGCTAAGATGCTTGAGGGAGGACGGTCACGTGTGCTAACAAGGCAGAGGTCCCGAGTTCGTGCCAGGTATGGGTCAGATGGGAGGGAAGCAGTACTCGCTAAACAAGCAGTATGCCGTCCTTTACGTAAACAAACAAAAACATTCCGAGTAGATAAAGATGTGACTGAAAGTCATGTTAAATATCATATTGGATGAGATCTATCCTGCTGAATAAACTCTGATGTTGTATTATTGCGCTATCACTATGCTTGTGATGTTATCTTTCTCGCTCAGTTTATGTGGCGGGGCTCCCACTGGGCTGAAACACAAACTCCAGATTGTAGCTTTATCAAGACAGTAGCACCCCCTACTGTTTACTTATTGAAAGACCAAAGAGAAGAGTGGAGTGTAGATCATGTTCACTTCTCTTACAAAATATCAAATCAAATCAAACCACATGCGCCCAATACTACAGATGTAGACCTCACCGTGTAATGCTTACTTACGAGCCCTTAACCAACAATGCAGAGTTATAAAAAGTAAGTAAGAAAAATGTGCTTGGAAAAATTGTAACAATAAAATAACAATAAGAGGCTATATACAAGGGGTACCAGTACCAAGTCAATGTGCAGGGGTACTTATTTTCTGTGTCTGCAATACATGATCCTTCAATTATTCACCTCAACCCATTTCAAAATGATAGCAAGTGTTGCATTTTTGTTGAGGCAAGGTTTATTGGGTCTTGTGGTGATAAAAGTGATAAAATAATAGATGAAGTGGTGGAAAAAGTACTCAATTGACATACTTGAGTCAAAGTAAATATACCTTAATAAAAAATGGCTCAAGTAAAAGTTAAAAGTCACCCAGTAAAATACTAGTCTAAAAGTATCTGGTTTTAAATGTACTTAAGTACAGTGGTGGAAAATGTACTCAGTGTTCATACTTGAGTAAAAGTACAAAGTAAAAGTAAATGCTATACATCAAATTCCTTATATTAAGCAAACCAGATGGCACGATGTTCTTGTTTTTTAAATTTACTGACAGACAGGGGTACACTCCAACACTCAGACATCATTTACAAACGCAGTATTTGTGTTTAGTGAGTCTGCCAGATCAGAGGCAGTAGGGGTGACAACACGTTATATAGATAGGTGCTTGAATTGGACCATATTGCTGTCCTGCCTGAGCATTCAAAATATAAAGTGTACTTTTGGGTGTCAGGGAAAATGTAGTGGAGTAAAAGTAGTCAAAAATATAAATAGTAAAATACAGATACCCAAAAAAATTCCTTAAGTAGTACTTTAAAGCATTTTTCCTTAAGTACTTTACACCACCCCCATTTACTACTAATCATTAGTATTTTTGCGGTTCCTAATCTAAAGTGAGTGCTATTTATACTTTATAAATACTTATAAATGTTTTCAGTTACCAGTGTAATTTCTCACAAAAAGATGGGCTGGCCATTGGTAGACATTCTTTCAGTACCTGGTAATAGAACAAGCACACAACACAGGATGTTTAAGGAAATATATATTTACATGTGTGAATAACTACTTACTAACATTTATGTGGGAGTAATGATTAATAAAAGGTGAGCAAAAGGTTTGTAAATACCTTATAAAGGCCTTATAAATGGTTTATTATGGACCCTTCAAATAAAGTGTTACCCTAGGAGGATGCTGGGCCCAGACAGGCAGTGTGGTCCCCTGGTCTTCTGGTCCCAGTGATGCTAGGCTTAGCAGCACAGACAGCTCAGCTGCTGCTGCAGCAATTAAGGGGAGTGGATGTACAACGCACTGTGTGACCCATCCAGAACCAAGACACCCTCCGTGGGGATAGAAAAGAACGATATGCAAGTGAGTCTAGCACAAGACCCAGAAACAGAATGCGCTGAGATGGAGTCAGACAGCTATTTTTCTGGTTTCTTATGAAGCCTAGAGACTGAATACCGGACAGTAGCATTGATGTGTGTAACTGCTTGCTCCCTCAAATCTGCTGCCACCAGCCAATCAGCTGTAAAAGCCGGCGGCTCGTGAGCATTTTGAATTTGTAGACTCTGGACGTGCTTGCTGAGGGCACGATGTCTAGAATGGGACGCAAAGTCCCCGTCAGCTTCTTCGAACCAGGAAATACCAGCTGTACCAACCGTCCTGGATCTTCGACATAGGAACCATTCTGATTGCCTGCTTCTGGAGACGGGAGGATATTTCCTCCCTCAAACGGGCATGAAAAGCATTGAGCTGGAGACAGACAGCTCATGTTCGGAGTTCATACGAACCACAGAGACCGTGTGTGGGATAATAACCCTGCTCATTCCCTCAACTTCGCTACCAACAACCACTTGCGGGCATAGGGGGCTCCGGCAACGGCTGGCGTAGTACCCCGTTTGAACTGTAGCCAAACATAGGGGCACTGTTGCCACAGTAACGTTTTTGTGGAGGGGTGCATTGGTCGCACAGACCCGATGCCAAGGCCCTCGCTCTGGGGGTTACCCGATTCCAGAAATTGGAAATAGGAATTGGGTTGCCATAACGACGGGGAAAGCTAGGAAGTTTAGCATGATAGCCGACGTTAGCCAGGAGGCTTTTTTAGTGTAATTGAGACTAGCTAGCCTCTTTGACCGCAGTATGGTCCGGTTTAGAATAACCAAACAACTTAACACTACGTACACTAAACAAGAAAGCTAACCAAGCAACTCCACTGTGGGGAAGCGGGAATAGCTAGTAATAGCTAGTTCGCCTTTGCGAGTTAGTCAACATGGCTAGCACGCTATGCAAAAGGCTAGCCCGGTCTCAAAAGTCTACGTATGACCGGATCACAGAGCTGGGACCGGACCCTTCATCAACAAGTCTAGGAAGAAAGGCAATCGGTGCTTGCCCGAGACAGGCGCATACACAACGTCCAGGCAGACAAGACATTTGCTTCGACCAAAGACCCGATCCATCTCTGCATCCCGCCACTTGGACACAGCCAAGGTATCCGCACGAGGGAGAGGAAGTCACTATTGGAAACACCAAGGCCCCTCAAGAATGCTACGATTGTCAAGAGAACCTGTGCCCATTACTAGGGAAACAGTGCCCGCTGCGGGCAAGCCACTTTTACCAGCACCGTCCCCTAGTCCCGCACACAAACTGATTTGAGTGAGGGCAGCCAGAGCATGTACAGAGCCGAGACATACAAGGTTGCGACCCCGAACCCGGCTTGTTAGCCTTTTTCGTTGCAATTGCGTTAGCCATCTTACTCATTGCTACAGCCAGGCCAAGCAATCCGAAGAATAACTTAGTGGTTTGTAGTTAACCAGGAGAACAAATCCAAACTCCAGCACACAACGTCCAGGGGTGAGCGCTCTACCACAAAGGGACAGTTTAGTTGGTGCAGAAGGGACATTCTGAACTTTGAAGGCCGAGCCTAGGCGCTATGACGACAAGAGATTGACTTGACTTTACTTAATGGACCCCCAAGATTTACTCAACCAAACACACCATAAGTCAATTTTTTTCATCACTTTTTACTTTTTCAAGACCTCATACACCTTACATCAATATAAGTGCAACACGTCTACTATCATTTTGAAATGGATTGAGGTGAAATAAATGAAGGATCAAATATTCAGACAATATTTCCTAAGAGAAGTGAACATTATCTATAATACGTTCCACTCTTCTCTTTGGTCTTTCAATAAGTAAACGGCAGGTGTGCTGCTGTCTTCATATAGCCACAATCTGGAGTTTGTGTTTTAGCCCAGTGATAGCCACATTAGCTCAGGGATGGGGATGGAGATAGGTGACATTACAAGCATGGATACTGCAATAATACAAAAACAATGAATATATTTGCGGTCAAAACTACAAATGTGTACACATTGGCCGTTTCATTGTTGATTGAAACTAACCAATACCTGCATCTGTTCTACGCTTGATAAAAAGCACCTATAGCCATATGGTGGTGCAGAATCTATCATTGTTTGTGTCTAAAGAAGGAAGTGGACCTGTTGATGTGTCTGTGGTTGATCAAAAGACCTCTCTGTGGTGAGTGCTTTACAAAGACCTCAGTCACAAAGACCAAGATGCACTAGCATGATTAAGACAGGTAGAAGCTAGAAAACAGCAAGCTCTCAAGGTCCATTATAACTAGGTCAACCCAGTCAAAGGAGGGTCACTTTAGTTTGCATACGTTTTATTTTGTTCCTCTACTGAGTGAATAACGTTGCATTGACGTCATATCTGTAGTCAGTCTGATCAGGTAGTGTCGGGTCAACGTTTGGTTCTGCAGTTGGTCAGTATGTGTGGAAGTGTATCCAGACTTGCTCTGTTTCTGGTGCTTTGGGCTCTATTCACAGCTGTTGAAGGTAAGAGAGATATTGCATGATCTATTTAATTTGTACCCTAACCCTAAGTACAGGGTAACAATGAGTAATGACAATACTTGTTACACTGTACTTACAGGAGTTAGGCCTACACAGTAATAAGAACACTGTATTGTAAAGTGTAACCAAATTGTTCACTACCGTTTTAATGCAGTTAGTCAATAAAATAAACTTTCCTTTTTACTTCACTACCAGTAGCTACTCATACTCTTGATATTTGTATTTATTTATCACAAACAACAACACAAAAACAAAATGTCAACTATACAAAACATTCTCTAAGATGGTGAACATAACATTTCCAAATTCTGTCAAATATGTCTGGTTTATGTTTGATTTTCTAAGTCTAATGGGATGTAGCTAGATAGTTCAATCCTCCAGTTTGTTATTGAGGGTGGGTACGGGGCTTTCCAGTTGATGGCTTTTACATTTCTTTGCAGCAATTAGACCTAGATTACAAAACCTTCTCTGATATTGATCACCAATATTTACATTTCCCAACAAACATAATCGTGGAGATGAATGGATATGAATTGCTAGACCCAATGAATTGATAGCACATACATTATCCCAAAATGGTGTCAGTTTGTCACAGGACCACAGCATATGTAATAGGGTTCCTTTATGCTTTTTGCATCTCTAACAGAGATGTGACATTTCTGGGTGCATTACATGCATTCTGGCAGGAGTGTAGTAAGTCCTATGAATTATCTTAAATTGCAGTAGTTCATGTCTTAAGTTGTAGGAGCAGATATGAACATTTTCATATATTCTCATCAAGTTCTTCATTTAGATCTGTTTCCCATTTGTTCCTTATAGGTTCTGAGTCATCAGGTAGAATTTCAATCAACCCTTGATATAACTTGGCAATCAACTTCTTTGGCGTAGCAGCTACTTTCAGCATTTTTCTATGCTAGATGCCTTAGGTTCATCCAGATTTTGTTGAAGCGATTGAATATGATTTCTGAGTTGTGAGAACTTAAAGAAATCGGCCCTTGGATAATGTAATTGATTGAATGACAGTAGAGATCCATCATAGTAAACATGTTCAAAATTCATGATGCCACTTTGGGAGCAGAACTTAAAGGTGTCATCATTAAATGCTGGATTTAAGGTGGGGTTATTCCAAATGTGTGCCTGGCAATATTGGTTCTTTCCACCTCATGAATTTATATTGCCCCAAATACGAATGGAATTGAGACTCATTGCATTGTCTGTTTTTTCCTTCAATGTCTTGGACCCGAAGTAGTGAATATATTTTAGATCATCATACGGTTTTACATTTGTGGCTTCGATACTCTTCCATGCCACAAGGATATTCTGCTGTCTATTGTATTAGTGAACACAGTTGTGCAGCCCAGTAATACATCTTCATATGAGGTAGTCCAAGACCTCCAGCTTTATAGGGGAAGTGGAAACAGATCAATTTGGCTCTCAAGGTCTTTCCATTCCAAATAAAGTTGGAGAGCAGGCCATTTATTTTATTTAAAAGGTTGGATGGAATTGAAACGGGCAAGGCCTGGAATAAATACATCAACCTTGGTAATATAATCATTTTAAATATGTTGACCCTACCTAACATAGAGATAGGGAGAGATCTCCATCTCTGAACATCAGAATCAATCCTATCTATTAAAGGAGAGTAATTGATTGTATATACCTCCTCCAGACTGCATGGTATCAGTACACCCAGGTATTTCATACGTGTCTTTGCCCATTTCACTGTTCTGTATTAACAATGGATCATTCTCTTTCCTTTGAAGGAGGGTGATTGTAGCCAAACATAGTGACTGGGGAAGTTTATTTTTCTCTAGAGCTGCTGTGAGCATAAGTAACATAAGCTTTAGTAATTTGGGATGAAAGTGTCTATAAAATTCCACTGGGAATCTATCATTACTAGGAGATTTCCCAATCTGTAAATTATTGATTGCCTCCAACAGTTCACCAGGGGTAATATTTCTATCCATATTCATTTTCTCTGGTTCACTCATAATTGGTCAAATGGCCTTATTAAGGACATTGTCTATATATTTCTTTGAACTTTTGTTTTTGGATTGATACAGTTTGTGATAAAATATTTTAAAGACTGAGTTAATTTCAGAAGGATCTATTGTTATGCTACCATCTGGGGTTTCAATGCTATGGATGGTTCATTCCTCTTCCTCTTTCTTAATTTGCCAAGCAAGCATTTCCCTGCACTTTCACCTCGCTTAACATATTGTTGCTTGGATTTCATGGCAGCAATCTCTGCAGAGGGTGTATTTATTGTGTTATATTCAAGCTTCAAAGTGTTCAACTGTTAAAGGGTGTCAACATTTCTATCTAAACTGTGTTTTCTTTCTAAGTCGTGGATTTTCTGTTCTAGTATTTCTAATTCTTTATGGGTCTTCTTTTCTTCTGTGAAGAGTAAGACATGATACAACCTCTCATGTATGATTTAAGAGCTTCCCAGACAACAGTTGGGCATACTTCATTGTCTACATTGATTTCCAAAAACATGTCTATCTGTGTGTTGCGAAATGAGGTAAACTCCTTATCTCCAAGAAACATTGTGTTGGATCGCTAGGTCTTTGCTTTTGGCATAGGAGGTTTGACCTTAAACGTGAAAGAAAATGGGCTATTGTCCGTAATTATTCTAGGAAGGTATTTACATTCAGAAACACAGTCAATTAAAGCAAAGTTTACAATAAAAAAGTAAATGATTGAAAATGAGTTTTGGACGTGAGAGTAATAGGAGTATTGTCTTTCAGTTGGATATTTATATCTCCCCAGTTCACACAGACCATCTCTTTGATGTTGTGGTTTAATACCTTAGACATGTTAGGATGACGATATAGTTTAGTTGATGACTTGTCTAGAGTTGCATCCCGTACACAGTTAAACCCCCCCCCCCATTTAATATTACCTTTACATTGAGATAGTTTTAGTATAAGTTCATTAATGAACTTTGGGTCGTCATCATTTGGGCAATAACAGCTCAGTAAAGTTACTTTTTCTTGTGCGAGGTTTCCTTTTACCATTAAAAAACATCATTTTGGGTCTGTAGGAATTTCTGTAGACTGAAATGGGACTTTTTTATCAATGAGAATTGATACTACTACTCATGCTCAATCAAACCGATCTCATGAAACAATACACTCACAATCTGTTTCCCTTCCTGTTTACAGTGACTCAAGAGAAAACATTGGAGATCGGAGGAGCAGATGCCACTCTTCTCTGCCCAAACCAAACAATCACTAACATCCTTATTGTAGTATGTCACAAAAATAGAGTTATGAGTGAGGTTCATGACTGTAGAGTTTCACACGACGTTGAGACAAAACATACCAACAGCACTTGTGACCCCAGAGTCACACTACAGATAGAGAATAACAGAGTGTTTCTACACATCACCAACATACAACCATCTGATGAAGGGAACTACACCTGTTATTGTACATATGATGAAGGCAATGCTGAAATAAACATACATATTTCTGTCAATGGTAAGTGTTTAATCATTTTAAAATGAACTTCAGCATAATGTTATTACCACATATTTAGTGGAATGCACGTCATGTGCAAAAGTACCTTCAATATGTAATATGTATTTGGCTTACCTTTATGTTCTGTGAGTGTTCTGTTGTCTTGTTTTGTAACATCTGTCATAGAAGTTACATCTGACAGAACTGAGAGAATCTCTGTAGTCACAATATTGGATTTTCTCATCAACACATGTAATAATGTCTTTAAATGGAGACTGTGGACAACACAATGCCTTAATGTAAATGAACAAGATGGCGGAAGAGACACATGTAGGATCATAATATATATTTTTCCTTTCTCAGGAACCCAAGTGCAAGAGGCCACAGACAACAGTCTCTTCTATTTTGGGATGATAACAGGTGTTGCAGCATGTGTAGCTGTCCTGGTGTTTGGTGGCATAATCATGAGGAAAATTCATCTCAGGTAAGATAATATTAATAGCTTGGTATAAAAAGAGTTGCTGTCATCAGTATTTGTCAGCTTTTTGATATGTGAATAATTACTTGGAAGCACTGTAGTAAAAATGGTGCATTCAGAGTACTGAATTGGTGTCTAAGAAATACATGCAATGCTATGAGTTCAGGTGGGCCTTCACTCTTCAGCAAACAAAGGAAAGGAGGGGTGCTCAACAACAATGATGAAAAGCATGAAAAGGGCTGACCAAGAAAAACACCCAAAAGGACTAATTCCAGGCAGAAAGGAGTTGGAGCACTCAACAAGAAAGGGAGAAATGGATTGATTTTAGCTCACTTTAATCCATTGGATAGGATGAGAACTTGTGACTGTTCAGTGCTCCAACTCCTTTCTGCCTCGAATTAGTCCGTTTGGAAGTTGTTCTATATAAGCCCTTCACATGCAATGCTATATTCCTACTGAGACATTTTTAAATACCTAAACACCATGTATAACACACAGGCTACTTGACCTACTTTAAGTCTGACTCGATTCGTTTTGTACTGATCACTACCCAATAGGCAACATTTTGAATCAATGTTGTTTACACTTAATTTCAACAAAAAAATGTAATGTGATGACAACGTGGGACTGATTGGATTTGCAAAAAGTAATCAATCTAAGGGAATTTCGTATTTTTTTCACCCTACTTTTAACCTAAATCCAATAACATGGTGAAATGTTTGGCTGAATTCATATTGCATCACATTAGTTGACAACTCAACCAAAATGTAAATCGAAACTAGGCTAGATGTTCAACTTGATATGTGACCAGTGAGTACTTTCCAAAAACTGCACTTTGTTGTGGCTTCTCACTTCTCTATTTCCTGTCAAAAACAAGTGTGGTGAAAAAAACACATACACTGCACACACAATCATTTTGCTCTGAAAAATGTGCTGTGTAAAAAACATGTTTCATTTGGTGCTATGTTAATTAAATCTTGTTATTATTTGCTCAACAGGAGAACACAGCTACAAGTGTCTGGAACCGTCAACGAGGTGTCACAACACTACTTGCTGTTTCCTGTTAGTCAGATGAAGGCATCTGGGTCCTCATTTATAACTGTTGCGTACATTTCACACAAAATATCTGCGTGCGCCATTTCTGAAAAAGACTGCACACCGTACAAAAATATTGAGATTTATAAACGGAATGCCATACATACGCATGTTTCCCGTTATAAATCAGACCCATCCTGAACCTGTTCGCACATGAACGCAAAGCATTACAATCCGCCTGAAAAACGACCATCATTTACCTTTTTATGTTGACAATAACGCCCGTTTTAGCTGTGTACTGGAAGTATTGGAATTAAACCGTGGCAGTTTCTAAATAGCAATGGCGAGCTTTATCAAATGTCTCTGGCAGAATGTTGTAAACGTTTACAGTGACATTTGCTGTATCTGACCATTTCTGAAAGAAAAAAAACAATTGCAAATTGTTGTGAACATGTAAACAGATTGTTTGAATTCAATAATGTTTTGCATTAACTTTTTAATATGCTGCACTGCCCGTAATTCTGAAATATTGTCTATTCGGAAAAGAAATGACAACTACAGTATACGCCTGCTTACAGTGGTAGCCTACACACTTCAATACAAAAAAATCAACTGTCTGTTCTTCTGTTAAATTCAACTGTTATAAACGCGTGTCCTTTCAGTTGCATAGAGCAACAACTTGATATTATAGCCTAATAGGCACAAGTAAATGGTAATTTATGTTATGGCTACTTTGGGAATATGAACTCATCATGGCCAAAAAAGGTAAGGAATCTATTCTACAATGGTTATGATACATGTATTATGTTTATAAATTAAATATTGTCTACTCGAGAAATTTGACAGTGCAGTATTCAGACAAACGTCAATGGAAAAGGTGAACCGAAAAGGTGAACCGTCTGTCCTACTGTTAAACTGCACTTCGGATCGGATCGCATAGAGCAAAATAGTTGAAATAACTTATCTATTTACTACTGTGAAGTGGGTCTAATTACATTTATGTTTTAGTCATTTAGCAGACGCTCTTATCCAGAGCGACTTACCGTAGTGAGTGCATACATTTTCATACTGCTCCCCCGTGGGAATCGAACCCACAACCCTACCAACTGAGCTACACATGACTTAAATAACAGATGGCATTAATGGTAGCCTATCTTAACTTGTTGTAGGCCTATAGGCTATGAAACCATCACGGTCAGAAAAGGTGAGGAGATTATTCTGCAATGACCATGGAAATTAGATAAATAGGAAAAATATGTATTTTTCTAACTAGAAAAGGACATTTACTGAAGTAAATGTGGTGTGCTTGCTAGTCTTGAAGTATTTATGCTTGTGAAATAGTAGTAGTAGTGACAGCAGTAGTAATGTTAGTAGTAGCAATGGTAGTCATAGGGTTTTCATAGGCTCTGTGTTAGTTATAGTGACCTACTTTGGGGGTGGTTTGTAGGTGTGGAGTTATTCTAGTGGGTTATAGTGGGCTAGCATTGTAGGCTAGAGTGAGTACTATATAATCATAAGCCATATAATGGGTTTTAAAGCTCTCAAAATGTTTTAGTTTGAACATTCTGAAAGTTTTGTGGCAGTGATTTCAGTTTTGAGTGCTGAAGCCTGCATTCCCCAATTTTATAGCTTTATAGTTTTATGAAGTAAGAATGATATCAAAAATCTGTGTTGAAGGCACCTCGTTTTTGTCAGTCTGCACATGTCATCGTTGGGGTGGTGTTTGTAGCTGAGGTCAGTAGTTGTGGTCAGTAGTTGTGTGGTTGTGTTGTAGGTTATTTTGGCCCTACAAGTATGGATGTGGTCAGTAGTTGTGGTCAGTAGTTGTAGTCAGTAGTTGTGTGGTTGTGGTCAGTAGTTGTTGTCAGTAGTTATGTGGTCAGCAGTTGTGTTGGTCTGTTGCTGGTTCTTTGGGCCCTACAGTATGGATGTGGTCAGTAGTTGTGGTCAGTAGTTGTGTGGTTGTGGTCAGTAGTTGTTGTCAGTATTTATGTGGTCAGTAGTTGTGTGGTTGTGGTCAGCAGTTGTGTTGTTCTGTTGCTGGTTCTTTGGGCCCTACAGTATGGATGTGGTCAGTAGTTGTGGTCAGTAGTTTTGTGGTTGTGGTCAGTAGTTTTGTGGTTGTGGTAAGTAGTTGTGGTTCAATAGTTGTGGTAAGTAGTGGTCAGTAGTTGTGGTCAATCGGTTTGGTCAGTAGTTGTGTGGTTGTGTTGTAGGTTCTTTGGGCCCTACAGTATGGATGTGATCAGTAGTTGTGATCAGTAGTTGTTGTGTGGTTGTGGTCAGTAGTTGTTATCAGTAGTTATGTGGTCAGTAGTTGTGTGGTTGTGGTCAGTAGTTGTGTTGTTCTGTTGCTGGTTCTTTGGGCCCTACAGTATGGACGTGGTCAATAGTTGTGGTCAATCGCTTTGGTCGGTAGTTGTGTGTTTGTGGTCATTAGTTGTGTGGTCAGTAGTTATCTGGTTGTGGTCAGTTGTTGTGGTCAGTAGTTGTGGTCAATCATTTTCTGGGTGTGGTCAGTAGCTGTGGTCAGTATTTATGGTCAGTAGTTGTGTGGTCAGTAGTCAGTCATTGTGGTCAGTAGTTGTGGTCAGTAACTGTATGGTTGTGGTCAGTAGTTGTGTGGTCTGTAGTTGGGTGGTTGTGGTCAGTAGTTGTGGTCAGTCGTTTTCTCGGTGTGGTCAGTAGCTGTGGTCAGTAGGTGTGGTCAGCAGTTGTGGTCAGTAGTTGTGGTCAGTGGCTGTGTGGTTGTGGTCAGTAGTCGTGTGGTCAGTAGTTCTGAGGTTGTAGTCAATAGTTATAGTCAGTAGCTGTGTGGTTGTGGTCAGTAGTTGTGTGGTTCAGTAGTTGTGTGGTCAGTAGTTGTGGTCAGTGGCTGTGTGGTTGTGGTCAGTAGTTGTGGTCAGTAGTTGTGTGGCCAGTAGTTCTGAGGTTGTAGT
This sequence comes from Coregonus clupeaformis, assembly GCF_020615455.1. Taxonomy (NCBI): domain Eukaryota; kingdom Metazoa; phylum Chordata; class Actinopteri; order Salmoniformes; family Salmonidae; genus Coregonus; species Coregonus clupeaformis. The sequence continues at coordinate 50,752 of NW_025534168.1, read as the reverse complement.
CAATAGTTATAGTCAGTAGCTGTGTGGTTGTGGTCAGTAGTTGTGGCAAGTAGCTGTGTGGTTTTGGTCAGTATTTGTGTGGTCAGTAGTTGTGTGGTTGTGGTCAGTAGTTGTGTGGTTGTGGTCAGTAGTTGTGTGGTCAGTAGGTGTGTGGTCAGTAGTTGTGTGGTCAGTAGTTGTGTGGTCAGTAGTTGGGGTCAATACTGGTCAGTCGTTTTGTGGTTGTGGTCAGTAGCTGTGGTCAGTAGTTGTGGTCTGTAGTTTGGGGTTGTGATCAGTAGCAGTGGTCAGTAGTTGTGGTCAGTAGTTGTGGTCAGTGTTCTGTGATTGTGATCAGTGTTCTGTGATTGTGGTCAGTAGTTGTGGTCAGTCGTCATGGTCAGCAGTTGGGGTCAATACTGGTCAGTAGTTTTGTGGTTGTGGTAAGTAGTTGTGGTTCAATAGTTGTGGTAAGTAGTGGTCAGTAGTTGTGGTCAATCGGTTTGGTCAGTAGTTGTGTGGTCAGTAGTTGTGTGGTTGTGTTGTAGGTTCTTTGGGCCCTACAGTATGGATGTGATCAGTAGTTGTGATCAGTAGTTGTTGTGTGGTTGTGGTCAGTAGTTGTTATCAGTAGTTATGTGGTCAGTAGTTGTGTGGTTGTGGTCAGTAGTTGTGTTGTTCTGTTGCTGGTTCTTTGGGCCCTACAGTATGGACGTGGTCAATAGTTGTGGTCAATCGTTTTGGTCAGTAGTTGTGTGTTTGTGGTCATTAGTTGTGTGGTCAGTAGTTATCTGGTTGTGGTCAGTTGTTGTGGTCGGTAGTTGTGGTCAATCATTTTCTGGGTGTGGTCAGTAGCTGTGGTCAGTATTTATGGTCAGTAGTTGTGTGGTCAGTAGTCAGTCATTGTGGTCAGTAGTTGTGGTCAGTAACTGTATGGTTGTGGTCAGTAGTTGTGTGGTCTGTAGTTGGGTGGTTGTGGTCAGTAGTTGTGGTCAGTCGTTTTTCTGTGTGGTCAGTAGCTGTGGTCAGTAGTTGTGGTCAGCAGTTGTGGTCCAGTAGTTGTGGTCAGTGGCTGTGTGGTTGTGGTCATTAGTTGTGGTCAGTAGTCGTGTGGTCAGTAGTTCTGAGGTTGTAGTCAATAGTTATAGTCAGTAGCTGTGTGGTTGTGGTCAGTAGTTGTGTGGTTTTCAGTAGTTGTGTGGTCAGTAGTTGTGGTCAGTGGCTGTGTGGTTGTGGTCGAGTAGTTGTGGTCAGTAGTCGTGTGGCCAGTAGTTCTGAGGTTGTAGTCAATAGTTATAGTCAGTAGCTGTGTGGTTGTGGTCAGTAGTTGTGGCAAGTAGCTGTGTGGTTTTGGTCAGTATTTGTGTGGTCAGTAGTTGTGGTCAGTAGTTGTGTGGTTGTGGTCAGTAGTTGTGTGGTCAGTAGGTGTGTGGTCAGTAGTTGTGTGGTCAGTAGTTGTGGTCAGTAGTTGTCTGGTTGTGGTCAGTAGTTGTGTGGTTGTGGTCAGTAGTTGTGTGGTCAGTAGGTGTGTGGTCAGTAGTTGTGTGGTCAGTAGTTGTGTGGTCAGTAGTTGGAGTCAATACTGGTCAGTCGTTTTGTGGTTGTGGTCAGTAGCTGTGGTCAGTAGTTGTGGTCTGTAGTTTGGGGTTGTGATCAGTAGCAGTGGTCAGTAGTTGTGGTCAGTAGTTGTGGTCAGTAGTTGTGCTCAGTAGCTGTGTGGTTGTGGTCAGAGGTTTTGTGGTTGTGGTCAGTTGCTGTGATCAGTGTTCTGTGATTGTGGTCAGTAGTTGTGGTCAGTCGTCGTGGTCAGTAGTTGTGCTCAGTAGCTGTGTGGTTGTGGTCAGAGGTTTTGTGGTTGTGGTCAGTTGCTGTGGTCAGTAGTTGTGTGGTTGTGGTTAGTAGCTGTGTGGTTGTGGTCAGTAGTTGTGGTCAGTATTCTGCGGTTGTGGCCAGTAGCTGTGTGGTTGTGATCAGTGGTTGTGTGGTTCAGTAGTTATGTGGTCAGTAGTTGTGTGGTTCAGTAGTTGTGGTCATTTGCTGGTCAGTGACTGTGGTCCGTAGTTGTGGTCAGTAGTTGTGTGGTTGTGGTCGGTAGTTGTGTGGTCATGGTCAGTTGTTGTGTGGTTGTGGTCAGTAGTTGTGCTCAGTAGTTGTGGTCAGTAGCTGCGTTCTCAATATCACAAAGGGGTCGATTTTGGGCCCTTGTTTTGATTAATCTTGTTGTATTTACTGTATTGATATTATTTATTGTATGTCCACAGGGCTCCCTTGAAAATGAGACCCTGGTCTCAATGCTGACCCACCCTGTATAAATAAAAGTAATAAATAAATAAAAATATATTGATTGCTATGGTTCTCATTCAAACCTGTGTTAATTAATGAAAATGTTAAATGGTTATAGCTCAAAAAGTATACACAGCATCAAAAATCCTTTGACAAGCAATCTAAGTTGGGGCAGTCTGGAAGTTGGTTTCTTTTTAATAGCTTAAATCGTTTAAACTCTAGAGCGAGCGATATAAATATAATAATAATAGTAATAATAATTCTAATAAGAGTATGTAAGAAATCTAGAGTTGTGCTTTGCTTGGCAAGCACACCTAATTATTTTAGAATGCAAATATAAAATAAATAGATTTTCGCGCTTCTAACTAACTGCAAATGGTTGCATCTTGTTATTATATTTTGCTACCCATTTTATTATTCTGAATCAGAGTGTCATCATATATTCCTCCACAAGGCTACTAGTACAAGTCTCCCGAGTGGCGCAGTGGTCTAAGGCACTGCATCGCAGTGCTAGCTGTGCCACTAAGAGATCTTGGTTAGAATCCAGGGTCTGTCGATAGCGACGCGACCAGGAGACCCATGGGGCGGCGCGCAATTGGCCCAGCGTCTAGGGTAGGGAGGGGGAATGGCCGGCAGGGATGTAGCTCAGTTGATAGAGCATGGCGTTTGCAACGCCAGGGTTGTGGGTTCGATTCCCACAGGGGTAGGAAAAAATAAATGTATGCATTCACTAACTGCTTAAGTCACTCTGGATAAGAGCTCTGCTAAATGACTAAAATGTAAATGTAAGCTACATATGCTTCTTGCAATGCAGTACCTCAACCACTAGAAACTGTGTGTACGCATGGTCTAAAGTTAGCGGGAGAACTCCACATTCTCACGTGAAGATCAGTTTTTATAAACGGAAACTGGCGCATGTGTGTTTTGGGGGATATTTTGTGCGTACGCAACGTTTATAAATGAGGCCCCTGCAGACTAGGCTCTTTTACATTTTCAATTGAATTTTCCACAGCCCCCTGTGTAATATGGTGACTATTGTTAATGTCTTTGTAGGAGGAGCAACAGGACATTGAGCCCTACAGCACGTTCACAGGGAGAGACAATGGGCTGTACTCAACTCTCCAGCTGCCTCATCCTAACCTCTGTCCCTCAGGCACCGTTGACCAATGACCACATGACATTAGACACCTTCTAGTAACAGCTAGCTATAAAGCTCTATGGTAGAGTGGTAGATATACATTTACTGTGAATATTTTGATTACTGAAAATGCAAAAACAAATCCCTGTCTGACTTGCCATATATCAGCCTCTCCTTTACTGTAGATCTTCTGTGGTTGTTGTAAATATCAACACTGTACATGCAGCTGCACATCTGTTATGGAAATACAATTGTATTATACATGTCTCAAAATTATAGCTGTTCTGTTGTTGTTTTCAGGATAGAACAAAAGCTGTTTCTGTGGAGATCACCTGATCCCAAAATCATAAACTTTTCCACCAGGTGTCAGTATACTGTTGTAAAAGACTAACATTTTCCTGTCATAAACATTAATGGAGAAATCAGTAAAAGTCCCAACTGCCACTGTATTCAAACTGTAACTTTAGAAAACAGAATATTAATGTAGACCTGTTTTATAGTTTTCTGTTTACTATATAGGCCTGGCTACATGAATTAGGCTACATGTTTAAGTGGATATGTTAATAAATTAATTAATTAGAACTGTTTTTCCAACAAACAAAAAAAGTGGAAAAAAACATGTATGCATGCTGTAGCCTATGTACTTCTGTGGATGCAAGGCCAGTCTATTAAAAGCATGAGATAACTGTTTCATGGTGGCAGCTCCTTTGTTTCCTTCCTGCACATCACAGTTAGCCTGACTACCCATCCACATCACAGTTAGCCTGACTACCCATCCACATCACAGTTAGCCTGACTCCCCATCCATATCACAGTTAGCCTGACTACCCATCCACATCAGTTAGCCTGACTACCCATCCACATCACAGTTAGCCTGACTACCCATCCACATCACAGTTAGCCTGACTACCCATCCACATCACAGTTAGCCTGACTACCCATCCACATCACAGTTAGCCTGACTACCCATCCACATCACAGTTAGCCTGACTACCCATCCACATCAGTTAGCCTGACTACCCATCCACATCACAGTTAGCCTGACTACCCACCCACATCACAATTAGCCTGACTACCCATTCACATCACAGTTAGCCTGACTACCCATTCACATCACAGTTAGCCTGACTACCCATCCACACCACAGTTAGCCTGACTACCCATCCACATCACGGTTAGCCTGACTACCCATCCACATCAGTTAGCCTGACTACCCATCCACATCACAGTTAGCCTGACTACCCATCCACATCACAGTTAGCCTGACTACCCATCCACATCACAGTTAGCCTGACTACCCATCCACATCGATCCGGCCAAACACAACGCCCACTAGCGTTTCTTCTCCACCATGAGTCTGGATTTGCTTTCCTCCCCGACGTCTTAAGAATGTGAAAACATTCTGACAATTCTGATTGGTCCCAGAAACTGATGTGTTGGGACAGAGCTAGCCTACATGAATCACGTCATTGGCTTTGATACTCTGATTGGCTAGAGAAGTTCCAATTGCTGGTTAATTTATTTTGTACAATACCCCTCATTTTGACGTCAGCACAAATTATTTCTAGTATGGCAGTTTCAGACTGAATGTATGGAGCGATCGATAGAGCAGCGGAATTAAATGCACGAAATGTCGTCAGGCAACATCTCATGAATAATAATGCAGCCCTTACCTTTTTGAATTATTTAACAAAAGTATTTAGCAAAAGTGAAATTTCAAAAACATAGCCAATGTAGACAACTAAAACATATACAAATTATTAATACAACATTTAAATAAACAAAAAACACTTATACCAGCAGCTGAGACTAATATGAAAAGGGCCCAGCCAGGGATGAACCCTATTAAGCTAAGGCTCAAGTAAAGAGAGTGTGACAGACAGAATAGAATAGAATAGAATGAGGGTTGCAAAGTTACCGGAATCTTCAATAATTTTTGTAATTAACAGGTAATCTATGGCAATCAATGGTAATTTTGGTAATTTATACTTGAATAACGTCTAAAAAAATTATTCACATATAGTATTCGTTTTTTATATCTGTGTCCATATTGTTCATGAGTGTCTAGTGGATAGACCATATGGTTCAAGAGAAAATAGCCTAATTAATGAGAAAAGCATCTAATCAACAACTGCATTATTTTTTATTAACTCTGCAACTATTCCAGCTGTTGACTTTTTTCACAACTGACACCAGTTTGGCGCCAAAACATTTTACAACAAAGACAGATTGTAAAATACATTAAAATGTGTAAAAATATATGAAGGATATCTCATCCTGAAACCCTCATATTAAACACCAATGGTATTCACTAAGGTGATGGTTTATATTTAGGAGAATGTTTTACAGCGTTTCTTCTATTTGTTATATATTGGATATATTTTACATGTGATAAGGCCACACAGAGGGCCAGAGATAATTACAGTGATAAGGCTACACAGAGGGCCAGAGATAATTACAGTGATAAGGCTACACAGAGGGCCAGAGATAATTACAGTGATAAGGCCACACAGAGGGCCAGAGATAATTACAGTGATAAGCAGAGGTGGGTAGAGTAGCCAAAAATTGTACTCAAGTAAAAGTACTGTTACTTCAGAATAATATGACTCAAGTAAAAGTAAAAAGTTGTCATCCAAATAATTACTTGAGTAAGAGTAAAAAAGTACTTGGTGAAAAAACTACTCAAGTACTGAGTAACTGTTGAGTAACGTCTGATTTATTTTTTAACACAAGACAACAATCAGACAGACAAAAATACAAAATAATCATCTTTAATGAATTACAAAATAGCTTAAATTAAAATAATTCAGGTAAATTCAAGTATTAAAAATAAAATAATAATAAATAAAAAATAAATAAGCACAAGTAACACAAATTTCCAAACCTTTATACTTTTTTTACCAGGCAGAACTAGAACGAGGCAGCCCATAAACTCTCATAAACTGTGTGTGTGTGTGTCTCCACAGTGACAGAACAACAGAAGGAAACACACAAACATTTCATACCAGGCATGCTGAACAGAAAACTGCACACCAGAAGGAAGCGGTCAACGTAAAATAATCAATAGGTGTTGATTAGGCCTACTCAGTACCTTTGTATTGCATGGCAAGCAACAGCCCTTTTTCTGTGTGCCTAGAAATGAATACTCTGATCTGTGATTAGGCCACACTGCACATCTCACTGAGCAGAGGAAAAGAGCAGCAGTACACATCAACTGAAAAAGCACCAGTCCATGATAGATGGCCAAATAAAACAATATTGCAGGCCTAGTATCCCAGAACACAAATTAAGCTGAATGCATGTTCTCTAAAAAGGGCATTAGAGGAGAGTGATGTAGTTGTAGATCGGGCATTATGTTTACTTCCAGTTCCAATATCTAACAAGAAAAGTCAGCAAAAAAAGTCACACTAACTATATTGCCACCCTGTGGTTTGTCACTGACACACTATAATCCTAAATGACAGTAACATTATACAGAGTTATATAGGTCAATGTCTACTGGTTCACATTTGAATTGATAAACAAGTATATTTACCAGCATTTAAGATGTTCTCCTCTGTGGTCCAGGATGTTCTGAATCTTGGTAGGAGTATTGCTGCTGCAATCAGCTCAGGCTCTTTCATGACGTCTCCAAAAGCGTTTCTGGATCCCTTGCTGCAGGGCGTGAACAAGAGGTGTACACATTTTGCAAGTTGACTCCAACTTCTTCAGCTTGTCCCGCAACTGGTAAAGTGTTGGCAGCAGGAGGCCCATATGCACAGATGATTCCCCTTGGAGGATATTAAGGGCCATGGCAACAGGCTTCATCACAGCAGCATACTTCGACCAAAAACCCATTTTCAGCTGGATTGAACCTATAAAAGATGTAACGATAAAACAATTACTTATAGCTATTTCTGGTACAATGTCTTTATTATGCATTGTACATGTTAAATACAAAATATATATATATATATATATATATATATATATATATATATATATATATATATATATATATATATAAAAGTATTTAGTCAGCCACCAATTGTGCAAGTTCTCCCACTTAAAAATATGAGAGAGGCCTGTAATTTTCATCATAGGTACACGTCAACTATGACAGACAAATTGAGAAAAGATTGAGAAAAGAAAATCCAGAAAATCACATTGTAGGATTTTTTATGAATTGATTTGCAAATTATGGTGGAAAATAAGTATTTGGTCAATAACAAAAGTTTCTCAATACATTGTTATATACCCTTTGTTGGCAATGACACAGGTCAAACGTTTTCTGTAAGTCTTCACAAGGTTTTCACACACTGTTGCTGGTATTTTGGCCCATTCCTCCATGCAGATCTCCTCTAGTGCAGTGATGTTTTGGGGCTGTCGCTGGGCAACACGGACTTTCAACTCCCTCCAAAGATTTTCTATGGGGTTGAGATCTGGATACTGGCTAGGCCACTCCAGGACCTTGAAAAGCTTCTTCGAAGCCACTCCTTCATTGCCTGGGCGGTGTGTTTGGGATCATTGTCATGCTGAAAGACCCAGCCACGTTTCATCTTCAATGCCCTTGCTGATGGAAGGAGGTTTTCACTCAAAATCTCACGATACATGGCCCCATTCATTCTTTCCTTTACACGGATCAGTCGTCCTGGTCCCTTTGCAGAAAAACAGCCCCAAAGCATGATGTTTCCACCCCCATGCTTCACAGTAGGTATGGTGTTCTTTGAATGCAACTCAGCATTCTTTGTTCTCCAAACACGACGAGTTGAGTTTTTACCAAAAAGTTATATTTTGTTTTCATCTGACCATATGACATTCTCCCAATCCTCTTCTAGATCATCCAAATGCACTCTAGCAAACTTCAGACGGGCCTGGACATGTACTGGCTTAAGCAGGGGGGACACGTCTGGCACTGCAGGATTTCAGTCCCTGGCGGCGTAGTGTTACTGATGGTAGGCTTTGTTACTTTGGTCCCAGCTCTCTGCAGGTCATTCACTAGGTCCCCCCGTGTGGTTCTGGGATTTTTTGCTCACCGTTCTTGTGATCATTTTGATTCCCACGGGGTGAGATCTTGCGTGGAGTCCCAGATCGAGGGAGATTATCAGTGGTCTTGTATGTCTTCCATTTCCTAATAATTGCTCCCACAGTTGATTTCTTCAAACCAAGCTGTTTACCTATTGCAGATTCAGTCTTCCCAGCCTGGTGCAGGTCTACAATTTTGTTTCTGGTGTCCTTTGACAGCTCTTTGGTCTTGGCCATAGTGGAGTTTGGAGTGTGACTGTTTGAGGTTGTGGACAGGTGTCTTTTATACTGATAACAAGTTCAAACAGGTGCCATTAATACAGGTAACGAGTGGAGGACAGAGGAGCATCTTAAAGAAGAAGTTACAGGTCTGTGAGAGCCAGAAATCTTGCTTGTTTGTAGGTGACCAAATACTTATTTTCCACCATAATTTGCAAATAAATTCATTAAAAATCCTACAATGTGATTTTCTGAAAAAAAAATGCTCAATTTGTCTGTCATAGTTGACGTGTAGCTATGATGAAAATTACAGGCCTCTCATCTTTTTAAGTGGGAGAACTTGCACAATTGGTGGCTGACTAAATACTTTTTTTCCCCACTGTGTGTGTGTGTGTGTGTGTGTGTGTGTGTATATATATAAACACAAAAGTTCCACCTCTGACTCACTCTGATCTTCTGTTGCATCATCAAGGGTGGAGTCACTCTCCTCTTGTACATTGATGGCTTCCTCCTCTTTCTCCTCACCATATAATCGAAAGGAAGTTTGAGCCACTGTCTGTTGTCGTCCTGGTCACTTTTTCCCTGATGTGGTACTCAGAATGTATTTCCTCTAATGCAGCAGCAAGGACATCAAACGTGTGCGAGCCTTTGACAGGTCTACAAGCCAATGTGGAGTGCCTCTCCAGTGAGGTGTTGTCTATCCAGTGACAGGTGACACCTAAGTAGCTACGTTAGCAACATAGTTCACAGCACTCAGCTTTTTGATGATTATGCTCTTCTTGTGTTTTGCAGCTTCTTGTATTCTTGTGCATAACGTTTTCCTTGTCATTACTGTATGAGGTTGCAAGGTTTCTATCAAAGTATTGAAGGATGGCGTCTCAACCACAGAAAATGGTTGGTTGGCCTCACATACAAAATGTAGCATCAGCTTGTCAAGCGTTGCTTGTGTTACCCGCCCTGGGGCAGCAAAGGCTGTGATTTTTGCATTTTTCACAAGAGTATCACTGGAAGAGGAGGACTTACGCTTTCTGTGGTTCTCTAGTAAGTCTGTGTACTTTGCCAGTTTGTTGGGGTGAATCCTCTGTGGACAAAAAAAAAAATCTGTGAGGCTACAGGGAGATCAAAACAAGAGACTTATTATCACATCAAATGTGGATATATATATATATATATATATATATATATATATATATATAGAAAATGTTTAAAACATATGTAACCTAAAAGACAAACATTCGCCTATCCACAGCAAAAAAACGAATTTAGGAAACTTACCGCTGCATGTTTCCTCAAGTTAGATGTTGAGTTCTTGAATGCTGAAATGTCCGTTTGTTTTGGTAGACACAGAAGACACCGCATAATGTAGCTGTTCTTTCGCACTTTTACTAAGGTAAACATGCTTTCAATATGAGGCCAGGGGTGCGGGTGTTCCTCCTCGTCTGTGTCTGCATTGCCGACGGCTAATTCTGACATTTTTGTGTTGCTATGACTGTAAAGCCAACCCGTCCCGCCACTGAGATTGAGTATGGTAAAGTGAATCCTCTGTGACGAGACTGCACAACTACGTTTGATTGGTGAAACACAGTCACGTGGTAGAGCCTTAGCGGAAGTCTCTCTCTCTGTCAAAATAAAACATTAAAATAAGGCATATGCGGGGGGATAAAGACAATGACGCGTAGAACACCAAAGAGGTAAAAAGAAAAGTAACGACCTCATTGTAGCCTAATGTAGCGGAGTAAGAGTACAGTTTCTTCTTCACAAATCTACTCAAGTAAAAGTAAAAAGTATAGTGATTTAAAACTACTCCTAGAAGTATATTTTTTTCAAAAACTTACTCAAGTAAATGTAACGGAGTAAATGTAACTCGTTACTACCCACCTCTGGTGATAAGGCTACACAGAGGGCCAGAGATAATTACAGTGATAAGGCCACACAGAGGGCCAGAGATAATTACAGTGATAAGGCCACACAGAGGGCCAGAGATAATTACAGTGATAAGGCCACACAGAGGGCTAGAGATAATTACAGTGATAAGGCCACACAGAGGGCCAGAGATATTTACAGTGATAAGGCCACACAGAGGGCCAGAGATATTTACAGTGATAAGGCCACACAGAGGGCCAGAGATAATTACAGTGATAAGGCCACACAGAGGGCCAGAGATAATTACAGTGATAAGGCCACACAGAGGGCCAGAGATAATTACAGACATGTGATAATCAGAAATACCCAAAAAGCTCATTAGATGTCATCTTATAAAATTCCCCCCCAAAACTTGAAATTTACCAAAATTCTGGTAGTTTACTGGTAAATGTCGAAAGTTTCCAGTAATATACCCTTCGTTTGAAACCTTAAATAGACTAGAATATAAAAAAATTACATTTTTTCCAGAAGGAACTTCAGTTGTGGCACATCACATAAGATAAAGATTTAAAGTAAACATATAAACAGCAACACACATGACAGATACCAATGCTTACAAGCAGGGACGGCTTGTTCAATAGGGCGATATGGGCGACGCACTGCCAAACGGGAAAAGGAAGGGATTTTTTTTCTAATCAATTATATCACGGCAACAGCAGTTATCAGTGTTCACGTCTGATCTGCCAGCCACTAAATGTCAAATCAGGCTAAAGTCGTGCTTCAAATGGCCCCGCCCGTTTTTGGGTCGATTTCAGTCAAGTTGAAAATCGCCCAGAAGTCTCTCATAGCCTGTCATGTAAAATCTATTTTTTTCACATTTCAAAGCTTTCAATACATTCTCTATGGGTGTCTGTGGGCTTGCACTTACGCTTTCGTCATACGTGACGTAACGTTGAACGTAACTAAGACAATGGCGGCTAGAAGCGTCTCTGTTGCGACCTGCAGTGCGGCGTTATTTTATGTTTTTAATTTGTAGACTTAGTTTACAAACATTCTGCCAACCATGGATTTCCAGTGGTTGGTTTTGGACTGATCTTGTTGATCGTGTACATACCCGCTACGAACGGACTAAATAATGAAAACGCTGCTGGCAGCTGAATCCCTAATACAGCTGGGAGACTTGGCTGGATGAGTCCCGGACAGAGAAGTGGAGCCGGCCACCTTCACCCTGGTCAGAGCGGACCGCGATCCTGGTAAGAGAGCGACTCTGTACCCCGACATTGAACTGCTTTCTGTGTCATTGCGACCTTACTATCAATTCAATTCAATTTAAGGGCTTTATTGGCATGGGAAACGTGTGTTAACATTGCCAAAGCAAGGGAAGTAGATAGTAAACAAAAGTGAAATAAACAATAAATATTAACAGTAAACATTACACTCAGAAGTTTCAAAAGAATAAAGACATTTCAAATGTCATATTATGTATATATACAGTGTTGTTACAATGTGCAAATAGTTAAAGTACAAATGGGAAAATAAATAAACATAAATATGGGTTGTATTTACAATGGTGTTTGTTCTTCACTGGTTGCCCTTTTCTTGTGGCAACAGGTCACAAATCTTGCAGCTGTGATGGCACACTGTGGTTTTTCACCCAGTAGATAAGGGAGTTTATCAAAATTGGGTTTGTTTTCGAATTCTTTGTGGATCGCTGTAATCTGAGGGAAATATGTGTCTCTAATATGGTCATACATTTGGCAGGAGGTTAGGAAGTGCAGCTCAGTTTCCACCTCATTTTGTGGGCAGTGTGCACATAGCCTGTCTTCTCTTGAGAGCCAGGTCTGCCTACGGCGGCCTTTCTCAATAGCAAGGCTATGGTCACTGAGTCTGTACATAGTCAAAGCTTTCATTAAGTTTGGGTCAGTCACAGTGGTCAGGTATTCTGCCACTGTGTACTCTCTGTTTAGGGCCAAATAGCATTCTAGTTTGCTCTGTTTTTTTGTTTGTTCTTTCCAATGTGTCAAGTAATTCTCTTTTTGTTTTCTCATGATTTGGTTGGGTCTAATTGTGTTGTTGTTGTTGTTGTTGTTGTTGTCCTGGGGCTGTGTGGGGTCTGTTTGTGTTTGTGAACAGAGGCCCAGGACAAGCTTACTTAGGGGACTCTTCTCCAAGTTCATCTCTCTGTAGGTGATGGCTTTGTTATGGAAGGTTTGGGAATCGCTTCCTTTTTAAGTGGTTACTATCTGCCCCGTGAGTTCCCCCAATTGTTTGTTACCGTTGTGTACTGTTGATAATCACAAGTTTACTGGAGAACTGAGACCAAGTAGAGACTTTGGACAGGGTGGATATGGTATAATAAAGGCAGTTTATTCAGAGGTAAAGATATCTGGAATCGCGTGCACGGACTCGTGCACGTGTGTAGGTCACCTAAATCATCAGAAAAATTGCCCCTCCTGAGAATTTTTTCAGGAGCCGCCACTGCTTACAAGGTATATACAAGATAAACATGAGTAAAAAATACATAATGTCATTTAAAAGATGTACTGATGCCGTCTCTCTTGGTTTTAAGAGGTCAAAACCTGATTCTGTTACCTGATGGCAGTACTGCATATTGATTGTTCAGTGGAAGTGTCCAATAAGATTGATTTTCCCCTCGTACGTGTGTGATCTTTGTAAATGTCTCAGAGAGCCTTATGGTTTCTCCCTACAATCTTTAAACTGACCTGCACAACTCTCCCTAGGCCCTAGAGTATCATGACCTGAGCCAAACCAGGCAACTAAGCTAACTGTTATGACAGGCTCAATACAACATCTTTAAAAAAGGACTGCTTTTAAAATACGGATTGATTGTCACAGACTTTTAAAGATAAAATAACATGAACCAGATTAGTCAATAATGATAAGGTGTGTGTGTGGCAGTGTGAGTAGTCACTCAGTAGTCATTGGAAAGGTTCCTGAGAGAGAAAAGAGGGGGAAAGAAAATTGTCATATTTCAATTGGATGAATACACTGGTCATTATGAGGTAGAGGTTTTCTTCTGTACACAGTCCAGTAATAAGATGGTCTGACAGCCATTGTGACAAAACACAGCAGAACAGGTATTAACATGCAGCTGAGTGCATAGATGCAGACAACATGACCACCACAACAGTACATCATTTCAGAGCTTCTTCCTGAAGAAGAGAGACTACAGCAGACAGTGAGAGAATGAAGATGTAAACCTACCTCTTTACAGCCTCCTGAGCTGGTTGCATCCTGCGCTTGTCTGACGAGCTGAGGGATTGTATGCTGAAACAAAAGAGGACATTTTTGAGTTATGTTTCAATTTTTGTTTTTTTTGTAATTTATACTAAAAGCTTTTGTAACATTCTCAATATCGTCTGTTTCACGCTTTCTATCGGGATAATCAAATAAAGTTGTAAAAATACTCACATGTGTGACGGACTGGAGCTTGGTGTGAAAGAGATCAAAACAGACAATGTACCGGCAGGAAACATACACCACAGAAGTACATTTCCAAGTTTCATTCCAAAGTTTCTTTCTCAATGAGAGAGATTACAGAAGACATGAAGAGGCTATGAAAGTATGAGAAGGTCAACCTACTTCTTAGTCGTCCTACGCTTGGTTGGTGAGCTGGTTGGTGAGCTGGTTGACGAGTTTGACCTGAAAAAACAAAATTTATGTTTTTTAGTTATAATTATTTTTTACCTTAAAAAGCTTTTAAAATGTGGAAGAGATACTCACAATTGTGATGGACTGGAGGTTGGTGTGACATTGAAATAAATCAAAATGTACAATGTACTAACAAGAACCACATAATCGGATTCATTATTATTTTATTACAATTATTTAATCTTGAAGAATGCGTTTAAACCAGCATAGCACAGTCCAGAAAATGTAATTGTCATGTTTCATGTTTTCTTTCAAAAAGGTTTCAATCATGACCCCTTAAATGTTCTTTAGAATGATCATCTTACTGTTTGGATGGTGGTGGTGTCTTTAAGGGAGTTCTGCTGGTTTCAGGATCAGTTACTGGGGGTTTTCTACATCAAATTAGATATCAACTGGTAAACATCTGGCAGACAAATCACATATTATATTCATAGTAACTGTTTTCATTTTCAAGGTAATATTTTGTATCTCTACCTGGACGAGGTCTCTTTTATCCTCTTTAGCAGCAACACTAATACACAGATTACAGCAATGAGACACACTGAACCAACCACTGAACCAGCCACTGCATCTGTGAATGACAGAGATGACAAGAGAAGACAGAGGTCAAATTCACAGGTACACTACACCTGAAAGTTAAATCATAAAAGATCAAAAATAGTAGGTTGACTATGACTTGTCATTATTAGAATAACAGCCATTTACCACTGATCCAGTCATCATCAGAGACCTGAGATTGACCTAGTATAGAAATACACAGACAGTACTTCATCATGAACACAGGAAGTACTTCATCATGAACACAGGAAGTACTTCATAATGAACACAGGCAATACTTCATCATGAACACAGGCAGTACTTCATCATGAACACTGGCAGTACTTCATCATGAACACTGGCAGTACTTCATCATGAACACAGGCAGTACTTCAAATCAAATCAAATCAAATGTATTGTCACATACACGTGTTAAGCAGATGTTATTGCGGGTGTAGCGAAATGCTTGTGTTTCTAGCTCCGACAGTGCAGTAATATCTATCAACTAATATCTAACAATTTCACAACATTTACCCAATACACACAAATCTAAGTAAGGAATGGAATTAAGAATATATAAATAAATATATGGACAAGCAATGTCAGAACGGCATAGACTAAGATACTTCATCATCACATCATGTTCCTGATCATGTACACACTGATCATATTACACATTGATCTATATACATTTCTCACCAGTAATTGAAGCTTGATCACTAGCTGGAATCACCATGGAAGCATTCTTGGTGACATCACTGAAGGACAGTGACACAACACACCTAACCTCTTTGTCAGTTAGACTGGACACTGCCACTGTTGCAGTAGTTGTCACAGTGATAGTTCCATTGGGATGGGTGACATCGACCGTGGTAGAATGTTCTATCATCATGTCATCCCAGGTCACTATAGGAGCAGGTCGTCCAGTAGCAGAACAGGACAGAGTGGTGTGACTGTTGTTGGTTTGTGTGATGAGGAGTGAGGGTCCATACAGCTCTATAGAACAACAACAGACACAGATCACAGTGAATGTAAATACTATAATGTTTTCATTTACATGATTTACTAAATGATTCCATTTTGATAAATGTTTGCAAGACTTTGGATGTATGATCTGATGAAATGGCTGCCTGAAGTTCTGAAGAAGTTGTTCTGGGTCAATCATTTACAGTACATTATGTTATCAGTTTTTACCATTGACTTGGAGGCAGGTCGTTCCGCTGATAGGTCCATCTGGAAAGGTGTTAAACAGACACTTGTAGCAGGACTCGTCTCCTCTTGACACTCCTCTGATGATGATAGAGCAGTTCTGCAGTCCCTCGTCTTCAAACTCCACTTTCCCCTTAAAATGTAGGTTGACATCAGGACCGTATTTGCTGTAGGAGGCCACATTTTCAATCGCCCCTGGTGTCACTTTTTGCCAGGTGACTTGCCGCACGTCTTTGGTTTTCATGAGCTCACAGTTTAAGACTGCATCTTCTCCCAGGGTTGCTGTGACAACCTGCTGTGTTCTCACCGACTGAGAGAGCCCTGCATTAAGACAGACACAATAGTTCTTAGACACTAATAGTACTCGGAATGGTCAGAAGGGGGAGTACGGAGGTAAGGGAAGTCCAGTCTAGGAGGGAGGAAGTGATGGCACCTGTTGTAAAACGATCAATTTCAGGATAGAATATACATGATATGTGCATAAGGGCACAGCACACATCAACATTAAAGTACCCATTAGAGCGACATCAATCATTGTATACAGTAAGAGTATTGAGCTGCAGATTCAATATGAAATCATGCATTTACTGTAGTGAAATGAACTGCTTTGTCAACAGTTAACACACAATTCGCATGCACACACTGACAGACTGACAGACAGTTATGTATATAAACACTAGATGTGTTTCCTCCGAAGAGGGAGGGTGATGGATTGGACTACTTCTATTTATAAATAAAAACATGAGACTAGGTGATGTTTTGAAGCCACTGCGCCGCCATTTTTGTACTCCTCGACCACTGTTTAAAACGTTTTGGAAGATATAGAAATGCATTTATTAATGTCTAGATTTGTTTACAGACACCTTAATGCATTGCTCAATGATTTACAAGTATGTCATACACTCTTGTTTTTATGTATATGTTGAATTAGTCAACTTTACCGATCAAATCTGATCAAACACTGTATAGCCTCATAACATTTATTTTTATTATCATAGATGGTAGGTCCTTGCTTCCATATCTCTGTCTATGAATTTCAGAGTGGTTACATTAGCCTCAGTCTAGTAGTACCCTCTAGTGGCTTGAAGCCTGTAATAGTGCGTCAATTCAAATCTGGTATTGGAATGAAAGACATCATTGTAGTTATTGCAAATCAAGCTAAGTTTATTAAATGCAAATGTATAAATGATAAGTATGAGGGTTCGTATACGGGCTCACTGATGCACCACGCAGGGAGATCAGAGAACTGGCGGCTGTCTCACATGTTCTTCCTTAAATACCCTTGACAGAGATAGTTCCTGTTTCTGAACAGGCCTGTCAGAGAAGAGGCTGGGCGTGGTTTAGACTTGCCGCCTGTTCAGTTGGCGCGCCGGTTGGTCCCAACCCCCTAGGCGCTGAATTGCCAGGCGTAGTTCTGTCTCTGGTAGATGTCCTCAAATTGATGTCCTTAATCAGCCCTGTTTCATAGCAACTTTACTCCTTGTTCTGTTCTTTTTAGTAAAACCACAGAGATACGGCCTATCGTGACTTAACAGCTGATAACTCCACTGACAGTTAGTCACACTCACCGCTTCCTTGAGTAGAATATCTATACTCTGGGTATCTGATATTGAAACACCAACAGTTTCTGTCCAAAGGTTAAATTGTTGTATTTCAACAAACAAGTTATCTGATATTGAGACACCAATTTCCATCCAAAGGTTAAATTCTTGTATTTCAACAATCAAATTAAATCCCAACAATCCCCCTTTTCACACCTGCTAGGTGTGATTAGCAAGCTTTAAAAAAGTGGGAACTTTTAGAGTCCCCCTTTTGACACCCCCAAAGGTGTCACATACCAAAAATCATCACAAAAATGAGGAAAAAATATAACACACCAATTCAATTAAAAATCTGTAAGTAGTAGAAAACCATCAAGTCCTCCCCTACACCTAACATGTACTGAGTTGGCTACCAGCCACCCAGGAATCCTTTACCTTCACATCAGGAGGAACAACAATTACAGTGGAAAAAATATAAAAATGTTTACTTTGTATCAGCCAAACAGTGATATATGTTTTTAGGCAAACCATGGATCGTTCAGCTTGGTCTCAGGGTCAGCAGCAGACTCTTCTTCGTGGGCCTGTAGCAATGGCATCATGCCCGAAGCCTGCACGACGTCTACTACTGACTTCCTGAGGCAAGGGGACTGATACAAGCAGAACAGCACATTAACAGTAAAAACACAAGTATTAGGGTCAGGAATCCAGTAACCACCATAGATGTATACTCACCGAACCAGCCACCCATCCAGGAGAACAGCCCACCACTCCCTACACCAGCCATACCTGTCATTTCAGCTGACAGTTTGTCCAGGCCAACCAGGGCCTTCGTGATGCTTCCATCAGGACTAGTATTGTTAGGAATAAACGTACAGCATTGTTCCCCAAACATTATACATACTCCTCCCTGGTTGGCAAGCATCATATCAAGCGCTAACCTGTTCTGTCTGGCAACCCTGGAAGTGGCTTCTAGTTGTTCTGACATTCCAGTCAGGGTGATGCGGGTGTAGTTAACAAAACGCTGTTGATTATAGTAAATGTAATTTATCCAAGACCGTTGTTTGGCAGCATCAATAGCAGGACCTATAATAGGCAATAAGTGCCATAAGCCATCATTCCTGTTAAGTGCCTGAAATTGTAATGGCACTCCCACGGGCACACCCAGTATATTGGTGCCAATATCCTCTCCTGCTGACCATGGAGCACTACGCCTTACTCTTCTCGACTCCCTGTTGGGAGTTTTTTTGAGAAATACCCAAAAGCTGGTCTGAGGAAACATCAATAATGGTCAGAGGTACAATTAAATTTGCCAGTGCACATGTGCCTTCCAATCCCCCTCTAGGATTGGAGTCAGCCCTTCTATTAGGGCCACAGATCCACCAGACATCAGCTACTCCCTTTGTCTGGTTCTTGCCTTCTACAGGCCACGTGCTGTTCATAGTTATGTTTACTACACAGTCCCCAGGTGGCAGCCTACCATAATTCTTTCCCGCACCTGTCCCCGTGATACAACTGTAATTACCCCCATAAGCTTTAACACCTGCCGGTGCTTTCTGTGGGGAACCTCAGGAAAATTAAACTTAAGGTCTTGCAAAGGGTTGTGTTTGGCGCTGAGTGATAGAACTCTTCTAATATGCACTGCCATCCTTCCCCTTCTCCTAAGGCGAATGGGTGGGTTGCCAACCCAGGTCTCGCATGACCACAAACAACACAATCCTGTCTTCCCAATGTCCTAGCAGTATACCTCATGTATGCCAACCAGGTGTTATCATTCCCTCCATAGCCAGTCTCTGTTCCCAGCTGATCGCTGTCCGTTATATCCCTAACATTAATTACCTGTACAGGATCTGATTCCCTAGTGGGCCGAGTCTGAGTCGGTTCTGGAGTGGTGGTGCCGTTCAACTGGGTCTGTTTGTCCCTCCTCGCAGGTTTAGGCGTAACTGCAAGGGTGAACACCCCCATGGTGTCTGGTCCGGATCGCACTGCTGCTAGGGTGTACACCCCTGCATCTGTAAGTTTAATGTCTTGGATGGTTAGCAGAATTTCATCGCCTTTACAAGCACCCCTCTGGGTCTCTGCACACCCTTTATTATTGAAAACCTTCCCGCTTTAGAAGCGTCTTTTAATGCATATGGATAACCCCTTCTCCATTCCCAAAATGTGCCAACATTTGTGACCACATAATCCCAGTATGGACACCATTTACCTTCACATAGATAAATGTCCCTTTGCAATACATATGGATATAGTTTGTTGCAGTTATCCTTCTGATTGTAAATGCAACCTATGTCCCCAGTTCCACTAGCCCTATTTCTCCATGACCAAATTTTACATGGTTCCAGGGACACCACTTGAGATTCCCCTTCCTGTAAGGTAATGACTATGTTATGGTACTGGGTGGGGGCTGTGAACACTACTTCCCCTAAGCTCAACCCCCACTACTAACCACAACATCAACTCCCCTTCTGTTGCTAAGTCCTGTTGTACCTGATCTAGAGTTCTCCCCGGAGTTATATCTTTAGCACAATGTGTCCTGTGATACCATACGTCTTTCTTGTCTGTGTTTACCCTCAGTGAGTGGCTTGATACCCCCATTTATGGAGTTATCAATACCAGAGTTCTCAAACAGTTCGTTCGCCAGCGTGGTGATGGTCACTCAAGCGCTTTGGTCACGGGCCCGTCCGGTGCTATGTTGTTGGAGATGAAAGTACAGCACATATATCCAAACAGAACACAAACCCCGTACCGCTCAGCCAAAAGCATATCTAAAGCTATTCTATTCTGCCATGTCATTAAGCTAGTTACCGCTGTCTGCTCAGCTAATCCCTTTATTGCATCACGAGTGTGGTTTATAAATCTTTATAATTTATCAAATCTACGTTTTTATTAATTGTTGACCACCAGAAAATATTTGATTCAAACTCAACTGCGATCTGATTCCTAGCTTTGAATTTTTCTGGAACCCCCTCGAGGTGCTCCTATCCCATCACAGGATCCTTTCATCAAAGGATCCCAGGAGGAGGTCTTACTTTCTACGTGACAACTCACCAGTCTCTGACATGTTTGATTGTTTTGCGTATGTAGGTGAGTTCACAATCAGTTATCACCACACATCCATCAGATGTCAGCACGGGCCTGGTTTTGGCTCCTAAAATCCTCTGGCTGCAACAAAGAGGAGAGATTAGTCATGGTCTCTTTTAGTTGTGACATTCTCTGTGTGGGAGCAGGAGCTAAGAGGCCCTACCCTGTATCCTATCTTACTAGTCCTAGAAAACAATTAGAATCCCCTGAGACTTCAAACTGAGGCAACCCAGGTTGGGATGACTTTGTTATCGGGGGATACAGATAGTGCAAGTTACCATAAGACTCTTCCACCACATTCCCAGGTGGCTTGCATGGAGGATAAACCTGACACAGAGTTAAAGCCTGTCAAGGGGAACGGAGTAGTTGTTAACCTTGGTTTGGCTGTCCTACAGGCATAACAGTCCTCTTTAGACCGTATACTGAATTCATTCCAACCACAGGTTAAAATCTATTTACTCCGTCTCCATCTGTACTACTTCCTTCAGGTCTATAGTTTGCACTGTCTCCTACCTCCCTCAGAGAGATTTACTCTATAGGGTGCCCCAGTTGAAGAAGATATCTCACTTGTCAGGTCTGTAATCTGTTTTAGCATAATTCAGACTTTCAGACAGTACCTACCCTTATATGGGTCGCACTGCCATTTCTGATAATTCCCTACTTTCGCAATACTACACCTGTCCCTAAACTGTGTATGGAGATTGGTGATGTCCTTCCCTAAGGTCCCTAGTATTTCCCCTTTCCCTACGTCTAGCTGTCTCCTATGCCTTTTAAACTTGTGTTAGGTTAACTACCACTTCTGGCTGAAACAGGAGGGTCCGTGTGTGTTAGGAATATGGCCCCCACAATCAGACAGCTACCTGCCGTCAGGAGACCTGTGAATCCCCACCCTCGCCCTGAGAACATGTCAGACGCCAACCCATTGCTTCACCTTCTACCGAACTCACACAGGGATGATCAGACAGGGTAAGGGAATCTTCGTTAAGGAGCCAACCCCGAGCCCTAGTGGTGATCGGTTCTTTCTCCTAACTCTGTGTTTGTTCATCAGGTGTAACTGGGTTTACCTTTTTGCAGTGTGTGACATGCACCCAGGTGGATCTAATAGGACTTGATAGGGCCCTTCCCAACAGGCCTGCTTCCGGACTGGATCCACACCCAGTCCCCTGGTGAGATAGAGTGGGTCACCTTCTCTTTTAGTTCACCTGTGGGGCACAAAACCTCTGACATACGGGTGTGGTTTAATAAACTATCTTCACACATACATGTTGAGCTCTCAATTTCTATAGTTGTTTTTTTATTTTTATTTAATCCTATCATTATTATTTAATCCTATCACTCCCCCTTTTTGACACATGATTTGCCCATGTGTCAATATTACCACCTTTCTAAACCATCCTTATGTAATTTATCATCCAATTGCCATGCCTATCATTTTTGAGATTGTCTTTTGCTTCTTTATTGCTCCTCCCACTTCCTTAGTCTTTTATGGCAGCTAAATTCAACTTTCATCCAGTTCAGAATCAATTAGTAATCCAATCAATCAATCTCTTATCTTGTAAAAACACTTATGTTTAGTTCAAACTCTGTTCTACCCAGGCTCTCCCCGGGCTTGACCTGAAGACTAATTGTTGGACATGACAAGTCTATTTCTAGTTCACCTAAGTCTTCTGTCTAGCAACAAAGAATAAAAACCTCTATGTTCAAGATTAACCCAGTTATATCTAATAGCCCACCAAAAAACCCTCATCATCTGTAAATCACTACCAATGTCATATCCCTCGTTACTCTCTACCATTTGGATAACATCCCTGATGTATGTGTGCCTCCTTAGAGTTCCAAATTACTTTACCATGGGCTGCCATTGCCTTCCCATAGATAAGATCACTTAATTTACCCGTATGCAAGTACATAATGGAGTACCCAAGCTTTTACAGGAGTTTATCATTACCAAAAAAGCTCATCATTTGTTTTTTTGTTTTAACGGTTTAGGCGCTTCAAATATAGCAGTTTTCCTGGATGAGTTTAGCATTCGCCCCTCCTGTGTTATAGTGTGTCCTAGGTAAATGACCTCAGCTCTGCCAAAGTTGAAGTTTCTTTTTGCTCACTTTGTGTCCCTGTTCTGCCAGGAAGGTTAACAATTGGATTGTATCCTTCTTACATCCCTCCTGAGTGGGATTAGCCAATAGAATATCATCTACATAAACTAACATTTGCTTCCTTCCCTAGGTTCAAACTTTCCCAAATTCCTAGTTATAGCCTGGGCTAAGATTGTAAGACTTTCCAGTAGCCTTGAGGCATCCTAACCTAAGTCCATTTCCTTCCCTGAAAAGTAAGCCAAACCACCCCTGACTATCCGGATGAACTGGGATACTAAAGAAAGCATTAGCTAAATCTATCACTGTAAAATAGAGTTCTCTGGTACACATGGAACTCTGGGAATGATATTTCTATTAATCCCCCTGCAAGTCCATGACCATCCTCCAGTCGGGCGCTAGGTGCCTCCTTTCTAACAGGAAATGCTCGAGAGTTTCATTGTACCTCATCTACAGGAATTATCACCCCTCCTTTAAGTAAATGCTCAAATGTAGGTGTTATCCCTGTAGCTCAGGTGGTCCTCTGTAGCTCAGCTGGCAGAGCACGGCGCTTGCAACGCCAGGGCAGTGGGCTCGATCCCCGGGACCACCCATACACAAAAATGTATGCACACATGACTGCAAGTCGCCTTGGATAAAAGCGTCTGCTAAATGGCACATTACTATTATTATTATTATCCCTTTTATTGCTTCTGGTTTCATAGTATATTGCTTTTGGTATGGTCTATTATCGAATCGAGGAATCACTTGTACTGGAGCTACCCCCTTAATTAGTCCTACATCTGCTGTCCTTGTGACCATAATTTGAACGGAATTGCTGCTAACTCAGCCTCCTGTTCCTGAGTTAAGAAAATCTCTTCCTGTCATCCGTTAAAACTTATCTCCAGGTGGACTCTGGGCTGGGTTTTTGCTCTCCAATTCAACTTTCTTCTATATCTCCCAGTGGAGTGGCCATACTGATCCCCATTTGGTGTATTCTGCCAGTCAGTAATGTTTTTTTTCTCTTCCCTGTTTTATCCATTTACCTAGTGATAACCATTCCTCTGAATGTTCTTTCACTAGGGCAACATGGGGCTCGTCCTTTCTCTGTACAGCCTCTGGCTCTGTGAACCCATTTTAACCCAATTTGAAAAAACAACAATCACAAATAGCCAGGCCTCACTCAATTTGATAGCTCACTTTTTTATGACCTAAATACTGCCTAACTGAGATGAGCTAATCTCTTTCTCCTGGTTATAATCTAGAGATGGTGATACACACAAAACATGATATCCCCAGTCTTAACCCATCAATAATTGTTTGTATCATTCTAATTCCTCACATCTAATTCATTAAACCACTCAAAATTCCTCGAGTATACAATGATTATTTAATTGATTACCCTATCTCTGCTACATGTGATCTCATCTCAAATGATCCATTATCAATTATTTACTCAATCCCCTAGGAAAATCTGTCTCCCCTTATATTGTTCCTGTCCTCACTGTACTACGTTAGCTCTTCCATGATAATTAGTTCAATTTAACCCTCTATTTGCTTTGTACTATATTATACATTACGTCTAAAAACAACATTACTTATGGTCAGTTTATTCCGCCATCATATTATCCAACAACGCCACAATCTTAAACTCATATGGGGCGGCTGGCAGTTTAGTGACCAATAGCGCCAGGCCAACAACCGAGAGGTCGCCGGTTACAATCCCCGAGCCGACCAGGCGAAAAATCTGCCGATGTGCCCCTCGAGCAAGGTGCTCCAACCCCAATTGCTCCCATAAATCGCTCTGGACAAGAGCGTCTGCCAAATTACCAAAAATGCAAATGTAAATATTCTCTACTTTCTCACCCATGACGCACGCTCTGCGTTCGTGAGCAAGTTTAGAACATTCTCTCGTCAGATACCCACATGCGTTCCCAGCCAACTGCCAGTCTTTCTGGCTCCAAAAGCCACACTTTCGCTCTCTCCAGCCCCTCCCTCTGTCTCCCTTCCTCTTCTATTTTATTCAGTTCTTCTCGTCGTTTCTCCTCTTCTTATAGTAGACAAGCCTCCCCATTCTTCTTCTCTTCTCTCTTCATTGGTACTTTCTCTCTCTTCTTCACCTTCTTCTTACCTTCCGCTCCACTTCCCTTCAGTCGGCTCAATTCCGACACTCCTTTATTCAGATCAGCTACTGCTTCCAATAGAGCACTTACTTCCTCCCTTCTATCACTCTCGATTCACCCACACCCCTTTCTCTCCTTTATCTGTTCGGTGTTGATAGCTGATTTTTCCAGCAACATTGATCACGGGTGCCATTGTTTTTAGGGGCACCTCATAAGGTGGTGGAGCCGTGGGAAGTGCGGGATATAGTCGTGAACAGCCTCTTTCATCTGACATTTTCTTCAGTTTTTCAAGCATCGCCAGTCCGATTCTCTCTTTTATTCGGGCTTTCTCCATTGCGTCTTTGGTCTTCCACTCCTGGATTCTCCTCCACTTTTCCAGTCCTCTTCTGTTTTTCGTATCTTTCTTCTCATTGCTTCTAATATTGCTTTTGGTTCCCCCTGCATAGGGATACCGTCCCTTGCATGTATCGAACCAACAGTCAGCCATTTTTTGTACAATTTTTCTCCTCTTCTTTTCCACTCCTTACCATTCTTTCCCCCATTAACTTCTAAGGTTGATTTTAAAAATGTCAATGTTGTTTCCGCCATTCTTATTAGTGTTTGTTATGCGTAATTAAATTCACGCCACTAGACTATGTAATCGTTCGTTTTGTCTGTAGGATATATGTTAATTTTTATATTACAAATTTTAGTCACTTATCACAATTCTATACAGTAATAACATTCAACACATACAATATATGAACACAGTTATTATTCCTAATTATTTTGCACGCTTATTGGGTAGTCCCAATAGACAGCGTATTATACTGGCTAAACCACATATAATTTCCAATTCAGTTTATATAGGCTCCAACCATATGTAAACTAATTTTGATCGTCTATATAACCACAGGGCTCCAACCCTTGTGAGTTAAACTTAATCACATACATAAACAGTTATTTCTCTCGTGTTGGCTCCAACCACACACGGTAACTTCTAAAAACTACAGGGCTTCAACCCCTTTTTTTCTCTCGTGCTGGCTACAACCATACACGGTAAAAGCATTAATTATACAGGCTACAACCATATATAATTAGGCCATGGCTTTAACCCACATATTTATCAACCAATTTGCATTTGTCAATTAGTATAATACATTTAGTTAATTTTAATGTATTAAATAGAATTCACTTACATCAAACAGGTGTTTCACAAAATAATTTGGATAATGCCAATATGCAGATTTCAGTTGTATAACAATAGGTATCTGCTAACCTTTTTATAGAAGACCGTCTCTTTGTGAAACACACCGTCCGACGACAGCGATGTCCAATGGGCTGGACGAATCCCAGCGAAGTTCCGCTACCAGATCACAGTCGGGGTCACCAATTGTAATAGTGCGTCAATTCAAATCTGGTATTGGAATGAAAGACATCATTGTAGTTATTGCAAATCAAGCTAAGTTTATTAAATGCAAATGTATAAATGATAAGTATGAGGGTTCGTATACGGGCTCACTGATGCACCACGCAGGGAGATCAGAGAACTGGCGGCTGTCTCACATGTTCTTCCTTAAATACCCTTGACAGAGATAGTTCCTGTTTCTGAACAGGCCTGTCAGAGAAGAGGCTGGGCGTGGTTTAGACTTGCCGCCTGTTCGTTGGCGCGCGGGTTGGTCCCAACCCCCTAGGCGCTGAATTGCCAGGCGTAGTTCTGTCTCTGGTAGATGTCCTCAAATTGATGTCCTTAATCAGCCCTGTTTCATAGCAACTTTACTCCTTGTTCTGTTCTTTTTTAGTAAAACCACAGAGATACGGCCTATCGTGACTTAACAGCTGATAACTCCACTGACAGTTAGTCACACTCACCGCTTCCTTGAGTAGAATATCTATACTCTGGGTATCTGATATTGAAACACCAACAGTTTCTGTCCAAAGGTTAAATTGTTGTATTTCAACAAACAAGTTATCTGATATTGAGACACCAATTTCCATCCAAAGGTTAAATTCTTGTATTTCAACAATCAAATTAAATCCCAACAAGCCTCGTGTATCTTGTTCTAGTTCTGTGAAACCAAAACGCGTCGTGCTGTGCCCAGCCTTTGTCTTACTACTTTTTGCTAATAAATACAAATTATTTAACAATTCAGAGTTTGTAGCTATTTACCCATGCAACAAGAAGATTGATTTACAGCTTCAATATGACATGTATTTAGTGTTGTGAAATAAACAGGTTTGTCAACAGTTGTGAAAGCACAATTAGATCAAGAAAGTGGCACTAACAATATTGTGCGACTTTCAAAGTGGTAGTCAAATGCGGTATTATCATGCATAAAACTGATATAACTCACCTTTAGGGAGGATTATCAGCAGAATAAACAGGGAGCTGTAGAGTGCCGCAGACATGGTGAAAATGTGATTTACTACGACAGTATTGAGATAAAGAGAAAAAGAGCGGGAAATTCCTTCTTCCTGTCACATGCTCCACATGCTGTTTATGCCCTCTTGCCAACTCCTCATGGAATTGCCATGGCAACATTTTTTTGCTTGGCAATGACAATGGAGTAGGCAAAAGCACAAACAGATCTGGGACCAGGCTACCTCCTGCATGAAAGTGAAAGTAAACCTGCTCTACAGTCATAGTTCAGCTCAATCAATTAAGCCTCCTGTATATCTGTCCCCCCTTTTATTATTACCTGTTATTACATTTATATTATTTCTCTATTTTCTTTCTCTCTGCATTGTTGGAAAGGGCCGTAAGTATGTGACATATGTATGTATGTGAAGTATGTGACATATAACATTTGATT
Source organism: Coregonus clupeaformis (assembly GCF_020615455.1). NCBI lineage: Eukaryota > Metazoa > Chordata > Actinopteri > Salmoniformes > Salmonidae > Coregonus > Coregonus clupeaformis. The sequence goes on along the minus strand of NW_025534168.1, from coordinate 23,239 downwards.
TGAATTTGAAGTTGTGTATGCATTGTACTGACAGAGGAATCATAGGTGAGATCGGACAACAATGTAGAGGCAATAATACATGATGTAGGACAAGTTTATAAAAATGCATTGGAGAGATGAGAACATGAGAACATACACAATATCTGAAGACAGTGGGACAGGCTTCAGCTTGTTTCACTCCTCTGTGGTGTAGGCCTAGGTAAATCAACAATGTTGTCATGGCAACATTTCCAGATAATGAAAACGTGTTTGATGCCATTCCATTTGCTCCGTTCCAGCTATTTTTATGAGCCGTCCTCCCTTCAGCAGCCTCCACTGCATGCAGTGCACTCCCTAGACTGAAGGGTCAGACAAATAGGAATGTGCTAGACCCTCTGTTAAATTACACATTTCCCGAGGTAGGAATATCGCAATAATATGATCAATGGCTCATTCGAGAGAAGACAACCTCCCGCGTTATGACATTGGCCAATATTTAAATCTGACATGTATGATGGACGCTTTTGCAATCTAAAGGTCGTAATCCTATTAACTTCCAGTGTAGTGAGAGCGGCTTTATCGCAATACTAACACACCGACCGAATTTCTGCCTGCTTGAACGGCAATAGCTCAGATACACATGAAAACATGACATGACCCGGGGAATCAATAGAACATCACTCAGAGATGCACAAAAACAATATAACCTTCAAGTTCTACGCTTGATATAAAGCACCCTTCAGCCTTGTGGTGGTGCAGAATCTATCATTGTTTGTGTCTAAAGAAGGAAGTGGATCTGTTGATGTGTCTGTGTTTGATCATTAGACCTCTCTGTGGTGAGTGCTCTGCAAAGACCCCAGTTACATAGACCAAGATGCACTAGCAGAGGGCCAAGTGTTCCTGTGAAACAGTAAGGGTGGGTTGCACCAACATGGATTAACTCTTAAACTGGGTTAAATCAAGGTTTATCTATTAATCTTGTTGCACCAAATTTTAAACCTAGGTTTTAAATAAATCATAGTTAAATTAAATCCTTCCTCTAATCTAAGTTTAGTTTTCACTTTAAACCTATATTCATTTTGTGACACTCTGGCTCTATGGACTTTTATTTTGAGCCAGGGTTGTTATTTTTCACTTGGGTGTATTTCTATGTTGGTTAGTCTAGGTATTTGTTTTCTATGTTTGGTCATTGACTCCCAATCGGAGGTAACGAGTGTCAGCTGTCGGCTCGTTATCTCTGATTGGGAGCCATATTTATACTGTGTGTTTTCACCTTGGGGTTGTGGGTTTTTGTTCCATGTTTCTGTCAGTGTTACAGAGGACTTCACTATCGTCATTTGTTGTTTTTTTTCGTGGTTGCTTTATGAAATAAAGTCATTATGTTCACTCCACGCTGCGTATTGGTCCGCTCCTTTAGACGATCGTGACAGAAAAACCCACCATAGAAGGACCAAGCAGCGTGTCCAGGAGCAAGACAGCTGGACATGGGAGGAAGCGCCTGGTAAGGAGATCGAGAGGCTGGCGATGGCCCAGGTGGGCAAATCGTGGTCCTGGGAGGACATGCTCAGGGGGCAAGGGACCTTGGGGGAAGATCAAGGCCCTGGCGAGAGGAGCAACGGCGTCAGCAGGGCCATCATCGTTGGAAGGACGAGAGGCAACCCCAAAAAGTTTTTGGGGGGCACATGGCTTAGGCGGCTGGGCAGCAGGAGGCTGCCACAGGGAGACGTGGAGAGAAGGCTATCGGATTACGGGAGCCATTGGCGAGTAGAGAAGGGAAGTTGTTGCGGCACGGCGTGAGAGACTGATGTGTGTTACCAGTCCGGTCCGGCCCGTTCCTGATCCCCCAGTTAAAGCCAGTGGTGTGTGTTCCCAGTACGGACCGGCCTGTTCCTACTCACGCATCAAGCCCACGGTGTGCGTCGCCAGCCCAGCCCGGCCTGTTCCTGCTCCACGCACAGAGGATACGGTGTGCGTCGACAGCCCTGCCCGGCCTGTTCCTGCTCCACGCACCAAGGATACGGTGTGCGTCGACAGCCCTGCCCGGCCTGTTCCTGCTCCACGCACCAAGGATACGGTGTGCGTCGACAGCCCTGCCCGGCCTGTTCCTGCTCCACGCACCAAGGATACGGTGTGCGTCGACAGCCCGGCCCGGCCTGTTCCGCCACTCGCACTCAGGGATACGGTGCGCGTCGCCAGCCGGTCCGGCCTGTTCCTGCCACCCGCACCAAGTCTACGGTGCGCGTCGCCAGCCCGACCCGGCCTGTTCCTGCCACCCGCACCAAGTCTACGGTGCGCGTCGCCAACCCGACCTGGCCTGTTCCTGCCACTCGCACCAAACTGACGGTGCGCCGTCGCCAGCCCGTCCGGCCTGTTCCTGCCACCCGCACCAAGTCTACGGTGCGCGTCGCCAGCCCGGTCCGGCCTGTTCCTGCTCCCCGCACTAGCCCTGAGATGCGTGTCCTCAGCCTGGGACCACCAGTTCCGGCACCACGCATCAGGCCTACGGTGCGTCCCCAGGGCCCAGCATGCCCTGTTCCTTCTCCCCGCACTAGCCCTGAGATGCGTGTCCTCAGCCCGGTACCTCCAGTTCCGGCACCACGCACCAGGCCTACGGTGCGCCTCAGACGGCCAGAATCTGCCGTCTGCCCAACGGGCCTGAACTGCCCCGTCTGCCCAAGCGCCTGAACTGCCCGTCTGCCCAACGGCGCCTGAACTGCCCGTCTGCCCAACGGCGCTTGAACTACCCGTCTGCCCCTACGGCGCTAAAGCCGCCCGTCTGTACTGAGCCTGCAAAGCCGCCCGTCTGCCATGAGCCTTCAGAGCCGTCCGCCAGATCGGGCCGCTAGAGCCTTCCGCCAGACAGGAGCCGCTAGAGCCTTCCGCCAGACAGGAGCCAGAGCCGTCCGCCAGACAGGATCAGCCAGAGCCTTCCGCCAGACAGGATCAGCCAGAGCCTTCCGCCAGACAGGATCAGCCAGAGCCTTCCGCCAGACAGGATCAGCCAGATCCGTCAGCCAGCCATGAGCAGCCAGATCCTTCAGCCAGCCATGAGCAGCCAGATCCGTCAGCCAGCCATGAGCAGCCAGATCCTTCAGCCAGCCGCGAGCAGCCAGATCCGTCAGCCAGCCATGAGCAGCCAGATCCGTCAGACAGCCATGAGCCGTCCAGCCAGAATCCGCCAGAGCCGTCCAGCCAGGATCCGCCAGAGCCGTCCAGCCAGGATCCGCCAGCCAGCCAGGATCCGCCAGAGCCAGCCAGCCAGGATCCGCCATTTATCCTGGTGCTGTCCCTTATCCTGTTGCTGCCCCTTATCCTGGTGCTGTCCCTTAGTCCGGTGCTGCCCCTTAGTCCGGTGCTGCCCCTTAGTCCGTGCTGCCCCTTTAGTCCGGTGCTGCCCCTTAGTCCGGTGCTGCCCCTGAGTCCGGTGCTGCCCCTTAGGCCGGTGCTGCCCCTTAGCCCGGTACTGCCCCTTAGCCCGGTGCTGCCCCTTAGTCCGGTGCTGCCCCTGAGTCCGGTGCTGCCCCCTGAGTCCGGTGCTGCCCCTAGCCCGGTGCTGCCCCGTAGTCCGGTGCTGCCCCTTAGTCCGGTGCTGCCCCTGAGTCCGGTGCTGCCTCTTAGTCCAGTGCTGCCCCTTAATCCTGTGGGGTTTAGTTGGGGGGTGGTCATGGAGGAGGTTACTAAAGCGGGTAGTGACTATGGTGGGGGTGGGGACCACGACCAGTGCCTGAGCCGCCACCATGGACAGACGCCCACCCAGACCCTCCCCTAGACTGTATGCTGGTGCGCCCGGAGTTCGCACCTTTAGGGGGTACTGTGACACTCTGGCTCTATGGACTTTTATTTTGAGCCAGGGTTGTTATTTTTCACTTGGGTGTATTTCTATGTTGGTTAGTCTAGGTATTTGTTTTCTATGTTTGGTCATTGACTCCCAATCGGAGGTAACGAGTGTCAGCTGTCGGCTCGTTATCTCTGATTGGGAGCCATATTTATACTGTGTGTTTTCACCTTGGGGTTGTGGGTTTTTTTGTTCCATGTTTCTGTCAGTGTTACAGAGGACTTCACTATCGTCATTTGTTGTTTTTTCGTGGTTGCTTTATGAAATAAAGTCATTATGTTCACTCCACGCGCTGCGTATTGGTCCGCTCCTTTAGACGATCGTGACACATTTTAAGCCTGTTGCTCAATTAAAAAAAGAAAGAACATAAATTTAGATTGGAGATGAATTCTAAACTGCCACTTGAGGTGGGTTAACTGATAAAATGGCAGCATATCTACTGTGGAGAGACCAAAACGACAGAGTTCCTCAGAGAATAATTAGAGACATGTTGAATTTTATGATAATGATGAGTTTTCAAGGCGATACCGCTTCTCCAAGGACTCTGTAATGCAACTGGAAAGAAAGGTTGGACCAACCATTAAGCATGGGAGTGATAGGAACGAATGGACATTCCTCTGTATTGCACCACCTGTTTCTGGTTTTTCACTGACAGCTCCCATTGTTTTAAAAGCCAGTCAGTTGTGTTTGCTGGAAGAGACTATTTCCGTATGTGAGTATGGATACATTTACATTTTAGTCATTTAGCAGACGCTCTTATCCAGAGCGACTTACATGAGCAATTAGGGTTAAGTGCCTTGCTCAAGGGCACATCGACAGACTTTTTACCTAGTCGGCTCGGGGATTAGAACCAGCGACCTTTCGGTTACTGGCACAACGCTCTTAACCACTAAGCTACCTGGATACTGTGGTGTCCTGTGTTTTGTGTACTCACTCATTTGCTGGTTACTCTGTTTGGTAACTTTGTTGTATGTTTCTGGGAAAAGGGATTTAAGCAAGTTGCCCATGGGCATACATTACCCGTAGGAAGAAAATTGTCTAAAAACACTAGTTAGACCTGAGCGGACCACCCACTATAATATTTGTATGATTAGCAGTAGCTTAGCGGTTCTTGAGGCAGGCAAGATCAGTTTAGTTTTTTTTACATTATTATTTCATTTCTTGGGTCCTGCTCAGACCTTTTTCCCAAACCTTTACTGTGTGTTCAAAATAAACATCTTGTGTTTGACGGTAGTTTATGGTTGTCGGTGTAGTTTTTGTTCTCACTGTTTCCATGTCATGATTCTAATTTGCATGAATTATGTTACAGGTCTCTGTTCCATCCACCCTAGACTTTTAAAGCCACAGGGTTCGTAACAGTGTGGCAGACTTTTGAACACACTTTCACCTCATCCTGTCAATCAGATCAAAAATGGGATATTTATGGAAATCAAAGCATATTATCAAGAAAATAAAATACTTTTCCCAAACAGATGAAATGGAGCGCAATCAGACGGAGGGCTGGAGGAAAAACACAGGAAGTAAATATAGGAAGTGCTTACCTCCCATGAGTCCCAGGAAACCGCCTTCCCGTGAGGCAATAAGAGACGAGACCAGATGAGATAAGAGAATGCTGATGTGTTACCATGGCAATTATCAAAACTAGGAACTACACTAGGGAAGACCTTCATAAACTTTATATAAAAGGTTTCAGCTAAACACCTTTTAACCACCAGACTAGGATGGAATATTTTCCCGGTATTTTACAAATGTTCCATCCCGAGAATAAATCACTTTTCTCCCGAGAATAAATCACTTTTCAGCAATCTGTAAATAGTACTGCACAAAATTCTAAAATCACCCCATCAGTGTCATACCATGTACAATATAGGGAAAGATCTAGGAAACAGGGACTGTCTAATTTAATATTGCGGACATTCAGAGATGCAGAGAATTAAATTGGGTTACTTCTAAGTAAGTCGCTCTTAAAATTTGTAAGTCGCTCTGGATAAGAGCGTCTGCTAAATGACGTAAATGTCAATGTAAATGTAAATGTAAGTAACTTTGGCTTACTCCTAAGTCATCATCTCCAACATGTGACCTTCCATTATAGAGCTTTGCTTTGGTGTGGATTGAGGCCTATACATTCATATCAGGTGTGTTCCTCCATTGTATTCAGCTTTCCTTATTTCTATTGTGGATTGCGTTTCTGTACGCCAATGGAAAGTCTACAAAACTGTGAGCAAACCAGCCTATGTATTGAATACATGGAATTGGATTGTGATGACTCCAATGAATGAATCATGCACACAATATGCTTAGTTTATTATTATTTTTTTTTTATCAGGAATCAAATTTGATGTGTATGAAAATGTTTGGTTAAATATGCATAAAAGGAGAGTAATTACCCATAATTCTGCACCTTTGGATCATTGTACATCCAGTTTTGATCATCGGGATTTAGTGACTGCAAAGAACATTTATGGATCTACTGGGATTTTTAAAAGACAGACTAACTTTCTGTTTTGTCTGCTTGCACTCAAGAGATAAGTATAGTTGTGTTAATCTTTTTGCAGGCAGTCGTGTTATTTTGATGAATGTATTTGCAATTTTAACGGTATAATATTTTTTATGAATTATGTTTTAAAAAGACAACTACATTTTAAAAAAGCATTTACTGTTATGCAAAAGTTGTGTGTCTTGTGGACTCTGCTTTGGAAATCGACAAAATTGTTCCAAAATATGCTTGTAGGCGATGGAGAGAAACTGTAATAAATAAAGACAGTTGCTCCCATATTAAATAGTAGAAGAGTACACCATGCTGGACAGAAATGATTACAGCACCTGGTATTCCCAGGCAGTGTACCAACCAAGTACTAAACAGGCCCGACCCTGCTTAGCTTCCGAGACTGGGCGTATTGCTACTGGTATGGCCGTAAGCCAACGACTGTATTGTATTTATGATATGTACTGTATATATGATATGTACTGTATACATGCCGTAAACGAAGGAATAACTCTTGGTACACTAAATAAAGTTTGTCACTCGGAAAAGGTGCAGTGTGAAATCATAGAAATAGAATCAATGGGATGAATAGCCATAGTTACTTTGTAACACAGGAAGACGGATTACAAACCATGTATACATTTCAAGGGCATATATTTGAGTATTGTGAAATAGCAGGCCTATCAAATAATGACTTCAGACAAACACATCAGATAACGTTATCCCCGAGCCGACTAGGTGAAAAATCTGTCGATGTGCCCTTGAGCAAGGCACTTAACCCTAATTGCTCCTGTAAGTCGCTCTGGATAAGAGCGTCTGCTAAATGACTAAAATGTAAAATGTACATCAGATAACTTTACCGGTATGTGAGGCAGTCCATGTTACCAGTACATGACTTTAGCACATTTCATAGTTTATACTGTATAGTCTTCTAGTGTATATATTTCTAATCATAACAATTGTCTTCTTTTTGTTAAACTACTTTATTACTTAGCTATTTGTGTATATTTTTGATAATGTGTATTGCACTGTTGAGGAGAGCTTGCAAGTAAGCCTCACTGTACTGTGGAGGTGACGAATAAACTTTGATTAGAAGATTAATGCACCATTGATATCAGCTATCATAGTCAAGATAACGGTGACCGACTTGACCAGCACTCTCTAGCCATCATTGACGTTGAGCTGAACTGGTTCAAATGTGAAAATACAATACACATCATGATCCTAACAAATTCAAACTGAGCAACTGCGTTAACTTTCACAATGAAGTTTATATTTATCTCCACAATGACAGGGGGTGCACCGTTCCTGGAGGTACTGCAATACCAGGTCGATGCGTGGAGTGGACGGAGCAAGCCCTATTCCATCTCCCTATTCCAAAAATCAATTTAATATATGGTCCCCAGATAGGGGACGTATCAGATATTAAACTGATAAGAACAGATTTTTTTTTTTTTTTTTTTGGAAAAATAATTTTTATTTTCATTTCACATTCAAATACAAGTACAAATTCAGTGCATAACGTTGTACATAACATGGATTTACAAAAACAGTACCTTAACCGTATAAAAATAGCAAAACTCCTAAAAAAAGTGCTGTTCTGAGGAACCTGACCAGCTAAAGGCCTACATTCAAGAGAAGCATGTAAACCACTGCCTCTAACAATCTCCCAAAGCTGATCTTTCAAAGGAATAAAAACTATTATAGAAATAAAATCATACACATATACCAAAGGGAACTCTGAATAAACCTCAGTGTATATCAAATATTTACAAAGGCTTAGCCTACATTTCAATTTACATGACAGAATACAGTTATACATAGGCCTATATATAGGCTACAAAAAAAAACATTTACAAAGAAGGGTATATCCCTTTCCATCTATGTTTAACAGATGTGATGCCCCACTTATCTATTTCGAATTGTATTTTTTCCAAATTTCTTGTTTTATAAATTTAACCAATCCCGTCGGTGACCACTTGAGGGTGTCATTGACCGCACCACATCTGGCCTCCCAAAGTTTAGTCTTGATAAGGGACACCAGAGTCACTAATTCTAATAATTGCACCTTTTCCACATTTTTTAGTTCAAATTTGGCTACCCCTTCATAATCAATGTTTTTAAAATATTAAAATCTATTTTAATTTTCTTCCAAACTATTTGAGCAAAAGAGCATTCCCATAAAACATGGGGAATTGTTTCAATTGCGAAACAGTTGTCCCTGGGACAAAATTTATTCAGGGTCAAATTATGATCATATAATGTTGAACGGACCGGAAGACGTCTGTGTAAAACAAGCCAATTAAAATCTTTCAGTCTGTTGTCTAAACCTTTTAATTGTGCCCGTAGCCAGGTGGAAGGTGATATTGGTAATCGGTCTCTAGGACGACAATTTTCTATTAATTTCACATATAGCAGTCTGTGGTTGATTACATTTTCTTTTACTTTGCAGACTGGGTTTTTCCTTGCCCATTCAACAATTTTCTTAAAATGTAATGGGATAATTTCAGCTTTTGGCTTACTGTTATCCCACTCCACCATAAACCTTAACGGTATGGACAGCCAGAATTTGATTAATATATTACATTTGTGTACAGAAGACGACAAAAGACAACAAACGTTTGAGTAGAACAACGCATCTAGTTTGAGAGGAATATGAGGAAATTCCTTCCACCAGCCTCTATAGGCTGGTACATCCGATCTCTCCGGATGTACTCATATCCCCCCCAAAAGAAATTAAACAGTACACGTATGAACATTTTCCTTAGAGACACCGGCATGGGAAACACATATGCAAGGTGGAGTAATGAAGGCAGAATGTCCGCCTTCAGCACTAACACCTTGCCACTAAAAGATAGTCGCCTCACTTTCCACAGTCCCAATCTTTTATTAAGCGAAAGTAGTTTTTCTTTCCAATTAACCATGTCATCTTTAATTTGATTTCCGAAAGATGTCCCGAGCACTACCATTGGTCCTGTGCACACAGTCAAACCACATAACTGATCAGATCTCCATTTCCACTGTCCCATATATTTTATTTCTGTTTTATTCTTGTTAATCCTAGACCCGGAGGCAACAGAGAACTCATCAATGACTTTGATAACCTCTTTCAAGCTCAGGTCATCTTGTAAATATAAAATGGTGTCGTCCTGCGTATTGTGAAATTTTTAGAATATCCCCTCCAGGTAATATAATGCCTTTGATGTTGTAATTTGTCCTAATTGCACATGCGAAAGGTTCAATATATAAAACATACAATAGCGCAGAGAGGGGTCCCCCCTGTCTGACACCTCGTAATTGCTTGATTACATTTCCAATATTCCCATTAATATTTACTCTGCTTCCCACATTACTATAAAGAATTTTTACCCATTTCATAAAATTATTTCCAAAACCACATTTTTTCAGAACTCTAAACAAAAACTCATGGTTTACCATGTCAAAGGCTTTTTCCTGGTCCAAATTTACAGTAATAGCTGGCAGGTGCCTTTCCTCTAAATATGCTTGAACGTCTCTGTGCAATTGCAAGTTCCAGGTTAACTTTCTCCCTACCACACCACATGTTTGGTCTAAACCAACAACATATGCCATGGCAGAAGACAGACGATTAGTTATGGCTTTACTTAATACTTTATAGTCTACACACAACATTGTTAAAGGTCTCCAATTTGCTAGTGTCTTGGGGTCTCCCTTTTTTGTAAAGTAGCGAGATTACCCCCTCGCACATTGAACCTCCCATATGCTCCAAACCAAAAATAACTCTAAATACTTCCAAAAGATGACATCCAATTAAATCCCAAAAAACTATGTAAAACTCTTTAGAGAGCCCATCCACTCCTGGTACTTTGTTATCTTTCATGCTCTTCAGTGCCATATAGCCTATAGTTCATCTAAATTCAATTCCCCTTCTAATTGGTCTCTAATATCTAAAGGTATCTGCACATCCACACATTTTAAAAAAGTAGTCCCCTTCTCATAATTAATTGTTTGCTTTTGGAATAGCTGAGAAAAGTGCTGGGTAGCGACACCAAGCATGCCATCTCCATCCTCAACCATCTCCCCGTCTTCGATTCAATAAAGCCGAAATGGTCCTCCTCTTTCCCCGTGACTTAATTTGTTTGAAAAAAATATGCAGAGCACTTCTCATCATTATCCCATTTATCTTGTTGACTTTTAAACATGAAATCTCGAGCTTTCTTTTCAAAAAAGGCCTGCTGCTTTTTTCTGCAGGTTACACAATGTGTCTTTATCTAAACCACCACCATTCAAATTACCTTGGATGTGCAGATCTTCTAGTTTGTTCTGCAACTTATAAAAATCTTTGTATTTATTACGTGCTTTATCTTTGCAATAATTCTGAATAAAAATCTTGATTCGTAATTTTGTGCTCTCCCACCAGTCTATGACAGTAGAATAAAGGGATTTCATGGTTACACAGCCCTGGAAAAAATACCTAAATCTAGTCTCAAATGTTTTGTCATGTAAAATACCATTATTAATTTTCCAATATCCTTTTCCAAATTCAATTGTTTTTAATTCTACTGTCACAGACAGGCAACTGTGGTCAGAATAAAAAACCGGAGTGACGCGTGCAGAGGACACACCGAGTCCACGCGGAACAAACACATAATCTATGCGGCTCCTCGCGCCCCTGCTGTTTCCCCAGGTGAAACCGGGATCATTTGCATGCGCCACTCTATAAGTATCAACCAAATTATATTTCTCTATTAGATTTTTACAAGATGCCCGCCCAGATTACCCCGGTCATATGATACATTAAAATCTCCCCATTATAACCTGTCTGTTTGTCATAAAAATAGCGTCTAGGTTGTTCAGCATTTCCCTCCTTTCCTTGGGTGTCGATGGTGCATATACATTAATTAACCGAAGACATTTGCCCCTCAATCAATATCTACTATTAAAACCCTCCGTGTACTGCCGAAAAACTTCCCACTATTTTTTAAATCCCTATTTCCACATAGGACACCAACCCCTGTAGAATGCACCCCGCCAACACTCCACCTTGACTCTCCCTGAACCCATTCCCTAGTAAATCTCTCCACACATCATTTTGATCTTTTAAATGTACTTCTTGTAAAAAAACACAGAGAAGCAAATGGAGGACAAATGGGAAAAAACAGTCGCCCTTTTAACGGGGTTCCTAAGCCCTCTAGCGTTTTGCTAGCTATGTTAAAAAGGGACGACATGGGGAAAAGGAGGAAGCAGACAACAATCTAAATATGACATTAATTTCAGACTCACTTTAAGTACAGTTCCTCGTTAGGAGGCCTGTCTGGGAAAACGGTGGTCCCCAGGGGGAGGACTGTCCACAAAGATAGGGTCGGGAAAACCCTTTCCTCCTCAGTCAGTGTGGGTGCTGGAACACCGCTGGGTGCGAGACCGCTGCTGTCGGAAGAGCTCGCGCCTGACAGGGAAAGCAGAGTCTCCTCTTGCGCTGCCCGGTTTTCGCGCTTTTCTCCTCAGACTCCCCGCTTGCAAAACAACTGAAACGATTCCCCCCAGGGCGGACTCCTCCGTCGCCTCCATGCGGATGAGTGGGAAACAGGGCTCATCTGCTTCCTCTTGACAGAGCTCTTCCTCCTCTCTCCCACCGTGGTCCAGCTCTCCGGACGGAGGGCGCGGTGGGCTCTCCCATAGCCTCCTCCATTTGCTTGCTCCAACTCCTGTCTCCCGCTCCGCTCTCCTCATGAGGTGATGATGGCGCCTCACTCCCGCTCTCCTCAGACTCTCGCAGTTCTCTCTCCATCACTAGCTCCTTTTCCACGACCTCCTCAATAGCGCGTAGCTCTATAACTTTTCCCTCATCTGCTCTTTTCCCGCTCACCGCTCTGGCGTAGGAGGGGCTGCCTTTGGGAGTGACGGAACAGGTGCTCCTCTGAGCTGCACAGACTGCAGCGCTAGGCAACGGTGCAATCCCCATTACATGGCCGAGGGCCCCACGGTTTCTGCACCTTGTCTGGGTGCAGGCATCCAGGTCCCGTACGTGCTGCACTTCCTGCAAAAACGAGGCTGCCCAGCATACATGAGGTAACCCCTGTCTGCACCGATAGAAAAAGGCGGGAGGATGGAGGTGCCATCATGGCCGCTCTCGTCTTCCTTTAGCAGGGCCTGCGAAACTGCCTCTTCCCTGTCCAGATGCCTAGGGCGTCCTTAATGTCTCTCACTCCTGGCAAGATGGTCACTACCGGCTGAGGTAGCACACTAGCGTTTCTTCTGTGACCAGGGGTTGAACATGTGCACCGTTAGCACCCTCAGATTGTGCCTGCACAGGGACTCAACTTTGAAAGCTACTGAGGGCGGGTGCTGTCGGGTTCGCTCGGAAGAGCCCTCTCACCTCCTCCAGCCTGGTGATGGTGTAGAAAGACACATCATAAAACTTCTCCGGTGTGTTTTGTTGCAGACAGTGCACATCGTCTGCTGTAAGCGTAGAGGTCCAAAAAGAACGTCCTTTCCAAAAATAACTCTTTCCATCAACTTTTCTTTTCCAGTCCATTGAAAACGCATGCGTGTTCTTCCAGTCGCGGCTGCCGACTGTGGCGTGGACGATGGCACATCGCTCCACCTTCGGATCTCCTTGGTACTGCAAACTTGATCTTGATCTTAGCCAAAGGCCAAGCGATACCGCAATGCTTTCGGGAGGAAGGGGCCGTTCTCCGACACGTCAAATTCGACTATGGTTACACCAAATGAGCTCGGTAAGCTTTCCCCAAATATCAAAGATAATGCTTTTAGAAAATGGTGGCATAGATTGGGAGTTGATCAACGTCGGGAATAACCACGCTTGACTGTTACAAAGTAACAAGTTGGTAGGTTCTAAAGTCCTTGATCCGCCCTCCAATCGGAAATGAGGAAGCGTTGTTAAATTAAAACCAGATAAACAGCTCAATTAGAATAATAATATATCAACGGGTGGGGGGGGACAATTTGGAGATAATAATATTGACATAACATTTGATCTTGTATCAAATATCTCTGAACATTGCTGCCACAACGGAACTGAAGCAATTGTCCACTTGGTGGCACCAGAGTTCCATCGACCGTCGCTTTTTCCAATCTGTCCTGTGTGGTACATCAAACTGCATTTGAATGTTGAACCACTTGACTTCAATACATCATCAATGCAAATAATGTGAACAATAAAAATAGCCTATGTCTTTTTATTATTAAAATCTTTCTGTAGAGCCTTGTTTGATAAGGACATTGTGAGGAGGCCTTCATAAAGTTGCACTCCTAAATTACTAGAGGCCAAACTTCAACGATGTCCATGGCACTGGACTGCATTGCGAGCTGGGCCGGAGCGGTCCTGGCGTATGGTCCTGGCTGCCTAAATGTGTCCTCCACTTATAAACTGTACAAACATGGCACTTTTGAGGGCTTACTTTTACAATTAGGCTTACTCAGTCACTACAAGAAATGTCGTATCATGGACATAAAATACCATTAGGCCTAATGAAGGTACAGTATATGTAAGTTACTTGATTGGTGACTTGTGAATCAATCTGTATGCGCATTAGGTTCAATATTTTCCCGGTATTTTACAAATGTTCCATCCCGAGAATAAATGTATTTCCTCCCAGGTAACCCAGTATTAACCGGGAATAAATCACTTTTCTCCGCAAAAACCGAAAGTGTCATTCAAAAGCATTGTAAAATTGTAAAGCATATACATGTCTGGATTTGATTAGAGCTGTCAGCATGAACATTCAAACCTGATTCTAACTGAGCCTGATGAGCCATATATTAAATATATTTTATGAGCACTACATTAACGACATTTAATGAACCCAAGCCCCCAAAAAGCCCAAATGATTTAGCCATTATCCAATAGGCTACATACATGATACACTGTAGGCACATTACGACTTTTCATGCTACAAAAAAGGGTCAATTTGTCAGCAAGGCACATCAATTAACGTAGTCCCAATCAATGGCAATTGCTGAACTTCATTAGGCAACATTTTAGGTGTTTTTAACAGATGTCTATTTCCATTCATCAAATGGCGCTAATAGGTTATACATGCAGTTTGGATGCTGAAATAATTTTGGAGTGGAAGAACATGCACAGAAGTAGCCTACATTTTGAATTGATTTGTTTGACAAATCAGATGAAAATATCATGACTGGTTGTGTTTATGCCACAATAAAAAAGGTAATTCATTTTTACCGTAATGTTTAATTGACTACTTTATTATTAGGCACATTAAATATGTTTTCGTGCGCGCTCAATAGAGACCCCGAATGCACTCTGTTTTCATCAGAACATAAATGTGTGTAATTAGTTCATTGAACCCATTCCCTCGTAAATCGCTCCACATCATTTTGATCTTTTAAATGTACTTCTTGTAAAAAACACACAGAGAAGCAAATGGACGACAAATGGGGAAGAAACAGTCGCACTTTTAACAGGGTTCCCTAAACCCCTCTAGCGTTTATACTAGCTATGTTAAAAATGGACGACATGGGGAAAGAGGGAAGCGGACAAACTATCTAACTATGACATTAATTTTCAGACTCACTTTAAGTCCTCGTTGGGAGGCCTGTCTGGAACGGTGGTCCCGGGCGGGAGGACTGTCCACAAAGATAGGGTTCGGAAAACACGTTCCTCCTCAAAATGTTCCTCCTCAGTCAGTGTGGGTGCTGGAACACCGCTGGGTGCCAGACCGCTGCTGTCGGTAGAGCTTGCGCCTGACCGGGAAAGCAGAGTCTCCTCTGCGCTGCCCGGGTTTCTCGCGCTTTTCTCCTCAGACTACCCGCTTGCAAAACAACTGAAACGATTCCCCCCCCCCAATGGCGGACTTCTCCGTCGCCTCCATGTGGATGAGTGAGGAAACAGGGCTCATCTGCTTCCTCTTGACAGAGCACTTCCTCCTCTCTCCCACCTTGGTCCAGCTCTCCGGAGCAGAGGGCGCGGTGGGCTCTCCTGTAGCCTCCTCCATTTGCTTGCCCCAACTCCTGTCCCCCGCTCCGTTCTCCTCATGAGGTGATGATGGTGCCTCACTGCCGCTCCCTCAGACTCTGCAGTTCTCTCTCCATCACTAGCTCCCTCCACGACCTCCTCAATAGCGCGTAGCTCTATAACTTCTCCCTCATCTGCTCTTTTTCCCGCTCACCGCTCTGGCGTAAGAGGACTGCCTTTGAGCAGTGACCGGAACAGGTGCTCCTCTGAGCTGCACAGACTGCAGCGCTTAGGCACGGTGCAATCCCCCTCATTACATGGCCGAGGGTCCCACAGTTTCTGCACCTTGTCTGGGTGCAGGCATCAGCCTGAGGTGCCCGTAGACGTGCTGCACTTCCTGCAGAAGCGAGCTGCCCAGCATACATGAGGTAGCCCCTGTCTGCACCGATTGAAAAAGACGCGGGAGGATGGAGGTAACCATCATGGCCGCTCTCGTACTCCTTTAGCACGCGAAACTGCCTCTTCCCTGTCCAGATGCCTAGGGCGTCCTTAATATCTCTCACTCCTGGCAAGATGGTCACGTACCGGCTGAGGTAGCACACTAGTGTTTCTTCAGTGGCCCAGGGGTTGAACATGTGCACGGTTAGCACCCTCAGTGCCTGCACAGGGACTCAACTTGAAAACTACTGGGGTGGGTGCTATCGCTTCGTTCAGAAGAGCCCCTCTCACCTCCTCCTGCCTGGTGATGGTGTAGAAACACACATCATAGAACTTCTCGGGTGTGTTTTGTTGCAGACAGTGCACATCATCTGCTGTCAGCCGTAGAGGTCCAAAAATAACTTATTTTCCTAAACGAAATCTCTCCATCAAACATTATTTTCCAGTCCATTGAAACGAGTGTTCTTCAGTCCAGCTGCTACCGATGTGAAGTGGCAGATGACGACATCACTCCACCTTCAGGATCGCCTGGGTACTGCACTTTCGATCTTGATCTTAGCCAAAAGGCGAAGCTATAAGTAATGCTTTCAGCAGGAAGGGGCCGATCACTTCAAATTCAACGATGGTTCTACACCAAATGAGCTCGGTAACTTTCCACCAAATAACAAGATAATGCTTTTAGAAAATGGTCGCATAGAATGGAGTTGATCAATGTTGGGAATAACCACATTTGACTGTTACAAAGAAACAAGTTGTTAGGTTCTAAAGTCACATGGTGATCCGCCCTCCAATCGGAGCATTGTTAAATTAAAACCAGATTAACAGCTCAATTAGAATAATAATATATCACGGGTGGGGGGAAACAATTTGGAGATAATAATATTGACATAACATTTGATCTTGTATTAAATATCTCTGGTAGCATTGCTGCCACAACTGAACTGAAGCAATTGTCCACTTGATGGAGTTCCACCAACCTTTGCTTTTTCCAATCTGTCCTGTGTGGTACATCAAACTGCATTTGAATGTTGAACCACTTGACTTCAATACATCATCAATGCAAATAATGTGAACAATAAAAATAGCCTAAGTCTTTTTTTATTATTAAAATCTATAATTTAACAGATTCCTGTGTTCGTATTCCAATAACTCTGTGTTAGTATTACTTATTATCCTCTCAGGGTTTTGTTTATATTATGATAGCATCCAATAATAGAGCATCAATCTCCCTTTGGTTCACTGGAACAAATGTTCATGAATAACTGAATGTTTGTCCTTTCTAAAGTCCAGTCCAGTGGCCTGCCTGTTGGTAATGCTGCAATGATGGATCGTATTCCATCTCGGTGGTTGGACTGAAGAGACACACTGACTGCACCCTGTCTGTCTGTCTGTCTGTACCCTGTCTTCCAGTACCCTGTTTGTGTCAGTCGGTACCCTCGGTCTTACTGCCATGTGAGGAAGGCTGTCAGTTCATCCCTTGCATGCGTTGAGTGAACCCATGCATAGCATGCAAAGACTGTGCACTGAACCAGGGGAAGGGTTCAAACCACCAGACCACAAGCCTGTGTCTGACTGACCCTGAACCTTGACCTGGTGACCTTGCTGCTTGACCAATAGGAGACACACCAACCTTGGGTGCCGGAGATGTGGCGGCCTGCAATAGTCACATCCAGGTCCATATGGAGCAGGTTAATAACCCCTGCTGGGGCCAAACACTGCCACACACACACACACAAGGAAAGAGATAAGCACTGGGATTACTGGGATATGTTACTAGGAAGGTCTTGGAGATGACTGGCGAGTGTTACCGGTTGTAATGGTTGCAGAGATATGGATAGGCAGGTGAAAAGGTAGGTGGAGGATGGATGAAGAGGGTGATGAGGGTGATGAGAAAGGAGAGGATGGATGAAGAGGGTGTGGGGGTGAGGAGAAAGGGAGAAGATGGATGAAGAGGGTGATGGACTTACCAGAGAATGAGAGAGGAGGTGGGAGATTGTCAGAAAGGGGGTGGCTGGAGTGATGGATGGATGGATGGATGGGGAAAGAAAATAAAGAAAGGCAAGCAGAAAACAAGGGGGAGAGGAGGTTGGAGACCAGACCATCCCTAGGAAAACAAGGGGGAGAGGAGGTTGGAGACCGGGCACCATCCCTAGGAAAACAAGGGGAGAGGAGGTCGGAGACCAGACCATCCCTAGGAAAACAAGGGGGGAGAGGAGGTTGGAGACCAGACCATCCCTAGGAAAACAAGGGGAGAGGAGGTTGGAGACCAGACCATCCCTAGGAAAACAAGGGGGAGAGGGAGGTTGGAGACCAGACCATGCCTAGGAAAACAAGGGGGAGAGGAGGTTGGAGACCAGACCATGCCTAGGAAAACAAGGGGAGAGGAGGTTGGAGTCAACGAGGTCTGTGGCTGGGGGCGAAACTGTAAGACAGGTAGAATCTAGACAACAGCACCACTTCCTCCTATTCAATTCTCAAGGTCCATTATAACTAAGTGAACCCAGTCAAAGGAGCATCACTTTGGTTTGCTTAAGTTTTATTTTGTTCCTCTACTGAGTAAATAACGTTGCATTGTAGTCCAGTGTCAGTCAATGCCATTTAAGATGAGGGAGGACGATTTTTATTTATTCATGAGCATGGCCTAATTTCTATTACAGCATATTGGATGACTGTCACTCATATTCCATTCACCCAGTTCAATGTAACATCTATAGGTTAAGGCTACTACATGATACTCACATTTTTCCCTATACCCAGCATGAGGTTGCTACAACCGAGCCTATAAATGTAAGTTTGCAATGTTGGTGCACACTGGTCGAGAGAAAAATGTGAGGGGTGACAGAGACAGTGACACATTGACAGACAGTGACACATTCTATTCCGCCTTGCACACTCTTCATATCAAATAAAATTGTATTTGTCACATACACGTGTTTAGCAGATGTTATTGCGGGTGAAGCAAAATACTTGTGCTTCTAGCTCCGACAGTGCAGTAAAATCTAACAAGTAATATCTAACAATTTCACAACATATACCCAATACACACAAATCTAAGTAGTTTTTCCCGGCTGTATGTAATGAATATAAAACACTTTCTGAGCTAATCATGTAAAACATAATACATTTTTAAAAAATAGAGCAAGTTTCCTAAGAGCTGGTCGGCGCCAGGTACATCCATCTCTTGCCTGCATCTAGCTGATATAGTGTGTAATCATTAGTCCAACAGTTGCATAGAAGAGTTTCCATTGGACAAATTCAGGTATGTTTATCCCCATTTCGTTCCGTTTGCTTCCGTTTAAGAAAAGGTTTTCAACAGAATCCGGTGGAATGAATACACCCTGATCACGCAGTAAACACAGTTCACTTTCATAGCAGCCACGTTGTATTCCTTCTTGCGTCTATGCGATCTCCTCCTCTCACCTTTTCCTTTGCTTGTGGACACCAGCTGTATGTGACCAGAGGAAAAAACCTTTCCAAGCCAAACCATACTAACCACTACACTACGGCCTACATCGTTGTCACCATATTAGCTAAAGTAATGTCATAGCTAATTATTAAAACCAAAAGCTTACCTTGACTTGGAAGAGTTCCAGTGTTGTGTTGGATAGGTCATAGCCAGCTAGCTAACATAGCGTCCCTCTGTTTGAGCTGGGTGTTTGAGTAGTCTAAACTTTAGCTAGCTGCATTTGCTGGCTGTGAAAGTGAAAGTGAAAATAAAAATGACGAAATATCTCTCTCTCTCTCTCCTTCATTTTTGAAGAAATTAATTTGTTCAAACTGTTCAACTATTGTATTTTTTCTCTCTTTGAGTCAACTACTCCACCACATTTCATGCACTGCAGTGCTAGCTAGCTGTAGCTTATGCTTTCAGTACTAGATTAATTATCTGATCCTTTGATTGGGTGGACAACATGTCAGTTCATGCTGCAAAGAACTCTGATAGGTTAGAGGACATCCTCCGGAAGTTGTGATAATTACTGTGTGAAGTCTATGGAAGGGGTGAGAATCCACTGAGCCTCCCCCTAGGTTTTGTATTGAAGTCAATGTACCCAGAGGAGGAAGGAAGATAGCTGTCCTCCGGCTACACCACATGGTGCTACCCCGTGAGTGCTGTTGAGGCTACTTTAGCCCTTCATTGCAAAACAGTGTATTTTAATCAATTATTTGGTGACGTGAATATATTTAGTATTGTTTTATCTAAAAGGAAAACGTTTTAAATGTTTCACTATTTGTATTTTATGAAATTGCCTGAAGATGGTCCTCCCCTTCCTCCTCTGAGGAGCCTCCACTGTTTTAGTCATATCTGTAGTCGGTCTGAGCAGGCAGTGTTGGGTCAACGTTTGGTTCTGCAGTTGGTCAGTATGTGTGGGAAGTATATCCAGACTTGCTCTGTTTCTGGTGCTGTGGGCTTTATTCTACAGCTGTTGAAGGTAAGAGAGATATTACTGATCTATTTAATTTGTACCCTAACCTAAGTACAGGGTAACAATGAGTAATGACAATACTTGTTACAATGTACTTACAGGAGTTAGACCTACACAGTAATAAGCACACTGTATTGTAAAGTGTAACCAAATTGTTCACTACAGTTTTAATAGTCACGTAAGAATAAACGTTCCTTTTACTTCACTACCAGTAGCTACTAATGCTCAATCAAACCTATCTCATGAAACAATAGACTCACAATCTGTTTTCTTCCTGTTTGACAGAGACTCAAGAGAAAACATTGAGAACAGGAGGAGCAGATGCCACTCTTCTCTTCCCAAACCAAACACTTACAGTGCATTCGGAAAGTATTCGGAAGTATTCAGACCCATTGACTTTTTCCACATTTTGTTACATTACAGCCTTATTCTAAAATGGATTAAATAATTTTCCCCCTCATCAATCTACACACAATACCCCATAAGACAAAACAAAACAGGTTTTTAGAAATGTTTGCAAATGTATTTTACTTCAGCCACACCAGAGTTGCTACACTCACCAATGAGTTCAAAACTGCCTCTGGAAGCAACTTCAGCACAAGAACTGTTCGTCGGGAGCTTCATGAAATGGGTTTCCATGGACCGGAAAGCAGCCACACACAAGCATAAGATCACCATGTGCAATGCCGAGCGTTGGCTTGAGTGGTGTAAAGCTTCGCCGCCATTGGACTCTGGAGCAGTGGAAACGCTGTTTTCTGGAGTGATGAATCACGCTCACCATCTGTAGTCTGACGGACGAATCTGGGTTTGGCCGGATGCAAGGAGAAACGCTAACTGTGCCAACTGTGAAGTTTGGTGGGAGGAGGAATAATGGTCTGGGGTTGTTTTTCATGGTTCGGGCTCCTTAGTTCCAGTGAAGGGAAATCTTAACGCCTTTACACAGCATACAATTACATTCTAGACGATTCTGTGCTTCCAACTTTGTGGCAACAGTTTGGGAAGGCCCTTTCTTGTTTCAGCATGACAATTCTCCCGTGCACAAAGTGAGGTCCATACAGAAATGGTTTGTCGAGATCGGTGTGGGAAGAACTTGACCGGCCTGCACTGAGCCCTGACTTCAACCCCCATCGAACACCTTTGGGATGAATTGACGCCGAGAGCCAGGCCTATTATCGCCCAAAATCAATGTCCAACCTCATTAATGCTCTTGTAGCTTGAATGGAAGAAACCCAGCAGCAATGTTCCAACATCTAGTGGAAAGCCTTCCCAGAAGGGTGGGATATTATAGCAGCAAAGGCGGGATCAACTCCATATTAATGTCACACCTGATCTGTTTCACCTGTCTTTGTGATTGTCTCCACCCCCCTCCAGGTGTCGCCCATCTTCCCCATTATCCCCGTGTATTTATGACCTGTAATTCTCTGTTTGTCTGTTGCCAGTTCGTTTTGTTTCGTCAAGCCTACCAGCGGTTTTCTCCTTGCGCCTGTCTTGCTCAAGTTCCTGTTTTCAAGTTTTCCCGGTTTTGACCATTCTGCCTGCCCTGAACCTGAGATTGCCTGCCGTTCTGTACCTTTTGGACTCTGATCTGGATTACTGACCCCTGCCTGCCCCTGACCTGTCGTTTGCCTGCCTTGTTTTTGTTATAAACTTTTTGTTACTTCAATACTGTCTGCATCTGGGTCTTCTCCTGAAACAATATAATTAATGCCCATGGTATTGGAATGAGATGTTCGACGAGCAGGTGCCCACATACTTTTGGTCATGTATTGTAAGTGTTTGGAGTTGTTCCAGGTTATAAATAGGCTATATAATTTCCCCCAAAAAATATATAAACATTGATTATTATAAATGTAGGGCCTATAGGTTTGTCTCATCTTTCAAAAGAATGCAATATAGACAACGTTATTATGAACGTTTAACAGGTTTTTATTTTAACTGGGCCCTATAACAAATACATACTGCTTTAACAACTACTTACCCGTTGAGCAGTGGATGGAGTTAGTGAGAATCACTCAATTCTGTTCTCTGTATAGTACCAAACATAATCTGCTACACTGACTATCAAATCCCGTGTATTTAAACTGAACAGACCGGGTGTGATATGTTCCGCCTCTTCATGAGTGACGTCAGAGAGAGATCAGTCAAGTCAACTGTGCATCGAGTTGACCGTTGGTGGTGCGCAGTTGCATGAGCGCTGCAAAACTACAGTATCAACCCAGTTTCTCTACGACCTCTCTCCCTAAAATTATATTTAGGCGACCCCTAGTGGCAATTGTTTTGTAACTTTGGTTGGTCTCTTGAGTAGCAGAAGAATCAAGACGATTCACTTTTAAAGCATTACCAGCAGAAATGTATGACATATTTAATAAAAACGCACATTACAATATTGTTTTAACATTTTATTTATAAAAGTAGAAAACACACACACACACAACCAAGTACATTACAATATTGTGTATCTTACAGCATTTGATGTATAAAAAGTGAAGAAAGAAAACAACACACAAAGGAAAGTAGTCTACATGATGACATTGTGTAGGTTATAATATTATAACACACACCATGAAAGTAGTCTACATGATGACATTGTGTAGGTTATAATATTATAACACACACCATGAAAGTAGTCTACATGATGACATTGTGTAGGTTATAATATTATAACACACACCATGAAAGTAGTCTACATGATGACATTGTGTAGATTATAATATTATAACACACGACCATGAAAGTAGTCTACATGATGACATTGTGTAGGTTATAATATTATAACACACACCCATGAAAGTAGTCTACATGATGACATTGGTTGGTTATAATATTATACACACACCATGAAAGTAGTCTACATGATGACATTGTGTAGGTTATAATATTATAACACACACCATGAAAGTAGTCTACATGATGACATTTGTGTAGGTTATAATATTATAACACACACCATGAAAGTAGTCTACATGATGACTTGTGTAGGTTATAATATCATAACACACACCATGACAGTAGTCTACATGATGACATTGTGTAGATTATAATATTACAACATTTGATTTATATTAAAGGGAAGAATAAAACAAGTCTAGTGTGGATTTATCATGTTTCATCATTAACCAACTGCTAAATATATTTACATACATACATACATACTGTATTTA